>NW_021604679.1:854565-887408 GCF_004785775.1 Grammomys surdaster
TCTCTCTCTCTCTCTCTCTCTCTCTCTCTCTCTCTCTCTCTCTCTCTGGCATGTATTTCTGTTAGAAAGAAGCCTGTTAGAAATCTTGTATTACAGACAACATTGTGGTATTATTATTAAATTAAATAAACAAAAGAGTGCTGGCAGGAGGGTGGTAAGTTTGTTCTTATGAGCATGTGTTACTCTCCTATTCAAAATCAGTACTTACTCCTTCTCCTCCTCCTTTGCGTGTGTGTGTGTGTGTGTGTGTGTGTGTATGTGTGTGTGTACATGATAGGAGATTTATTTAAATTTAGTGAGTCAATTACATCTATAATTTTCTGATAAAATCATAACAAACGCATAAAAGCAATTCTCCAGAGGAGAAGATGTAATCCTCAGCCTCCAATAGAAACCTATGCAGAACAAAGGAAGCTAAGGGGAAAAGGAATGAAAGAAGCTTCGCAGAGCAGCCAGGAGGGTAACTTGTCTAACCCCTAATACTAAGAAATACGTGGAAAGTAGTAAAGGCACTAAGTCTTGGATTACATATAAAGATAAGGAAAAGGTTTGGAGTTAGTGATGATTGTAACTCTTTCTAGTCTTTACTCTGTCTGGCGCCTACCCAAGGTGATGAGAGGAAAGGGAGGAAGTAAAATTAAGAAAATTGGAAACTGGAAAGGAAAGTCAAGCTGTCATTATGCACAGATGATGATTATTATGGACTTTAAAAATCCAAGAGAATCTACAAAACAATTAAGTGAATTAACAAGTACCTTGCTGGACATAGATTACTATGCAAATATGCTTGAGGATATATATCAATGACTGGATGAGGTTTTTTTTTTAAAAAATATTGTTTATTGTTGCTAAACTTTTTCCTTTGGAGAGACTAAGCCAAGTCCGTCTTTCCTCCTAAGCTCCCAGTGAACAATGGAGTCGGAATTCTACCCAAATTCACTCTGGGGATCCAAGGAGATTACTGGGCTTCCTTGCAGAGCTTTGATGAGGACTTCCTTACAATAGTGTGGGCACCCCTCCTCCAACTAGCCATACCTGAGAAGCCTGACCCACTATTAATGAGGACTTCCCCATAGCCACATAGATGAAGCACCCTTCCAGTGTTCCCTGGTCTCTACAACCTCTCCCTAAGGCTATGTGAAGAGTCACCAGGTGACAGGGAGCAGCTGGATACACAGACAAGAATCTCATGCTGTATTCCTCCTCTCTGTGCTGGGCTGTAAACCATGAACCAGCTCAACTAGGAAGATCTTTTGCAAAGAAGGGATGAGGTAGACTCCTCAGGATGACAGTTGCTTGGCTCAAAGGACAGTCACTTATAGCAAATTGCAACATCTAAAAAAACAAGACATTAAAGGATTTCATATTGAACACTTCAAAATATGATCGGAAGAAAAATTTCAAAGAACCCAAACACATGGAGAAATGTATTTTTATTGGGAGATGCAATAGTATTAAAAAGTCAGTTGTGCTCAAAGTGATATATAGATTCAATGCAAAATTGTCAAAGCTATATTTTATGAAATTAGGCAAGTTGCATCTACAGCAAAGAATCTAGACGAGTAATAAAAAAAATTGTAAAAATGTTCTGGGCTGGGGAGGTGGCTCAGTGGGTAAAGTGTTTGATGTACAAGCCTGAGGACTAGACTCCAGGTCCCCAGTATGAACATAAAGGTCATAACCCAGTGCTGGGGTGGGAAGGTAGGGTTGGGGGGAACACAATGATAGAGACAATGTATACACACTGAATCGTGGAGGGCTGGGCGGCATCATCATCATCACCATCAACACCATCTAATGACTTGAGAGGCAGAGGCAGGTAGACCAATGTGAATCTAAGGCTAGCCTTATCTACACAGCAAGTTGCAGGCCTGTCACAGAAAAGGATTTATAGTCCTATGTTTCAATTTTTTTTAAATTTAGTTACAGTTGTTGAGATATTATGTTACTGATTCAAACCAAAGCAACCAAAATGGAGGATCCAAAGCTGACACATGTGTACTGTCACTTGGGTATACGCATGTTAAGGCAGTTCAATGAAGAAAATGTGAAAGTCTTTTTTTAATGATGATTCTTAAGTAGATGGAAGGAAATGAACTTTGCCCTACTTCATTACCATGGATAAAAATAAACTGAGATTTTTTTTTCAGCATTCAATCTGAACAGCAAGACAGCGAAGCTTCAGTAGGAGACATCAGTACATGAAGAGTCATTTGGCATATTGAGGACTCCTAAAGAGAATACAAAAGGTACTCCACAAAAAAGGGAAAGCTTAAAATTAAAATTGAGGGTTCCCCTTCAATAGAAGGCGTGAACAAGAGTACAGATTGAAGACGACGTACATACGTGCGGAGTCACTTGTATATGGAGATGTAGCATAGCTGCATTTGATACACACACATACTTATAACTAACATACTTAAACATATCTATGTACATCTGTATGTGACATCTGAGTCTATATGTAACAAATGACTCAATAATCCAAGTTACGCAAGAACTTCAGACTCATTCATTAGTAAAATCAACACAAAAAGCAAAAAAGACCTTTAAATGGGACTTCTTAGAGATGTCCAAATAGATAATAAGTACAAGAAAAATGCAAATTAAAAAGAAAAAAGTCACAATACACTATATTGCTTATACACTAATACACTAATATGCTATATGCCTGTAAAGGTTAATTATACCAAGGGTGTTAGTGAGCTCCGAGTTACTGGGACAAAATACTTACAGAAGCTTAAAAGGATGCCAGGTTTATTTTGATTGACAGTTGCAGAGGTTTGGACAATCAGTTTCACCAGTGTCTAGGGACCGGGGCGGAGGGGGGGAATCACAACAGGGAACATGTGGTGAAGGAAAGCTGCCCACCTTACAGAGGCCTAGAAACAAAAATAGAGAGGAAGGGGCTGGGCTCCAGTGTTCTGGTCCTACTTCCGTCTATGAGCCCTCACCTTTTAAAGGTCCCACCACTTCCCTGTTCCTCTGTGGCCAAACCTATAACACAAGGCCTTTTGGGTACATTTCAGATCCAAACTATAACATTGCTGGCTGTTAAAGATTTCTAACAACTGCGTTTTCATACATTTTGGGTAAGATTATACTTGGAAATGAGTACTAAGGAAAGCATCTTTGGCAGCATTGACCAAACCAAAGCCTGTACAGCTTCCTGCCACATAAAAAGACTACTAGTTCATTGTGCTCTCAGGACATCAAATACGTATGAAGCTCATACCCATTCATAAGAGCCAAAACCCGGAAACAATTAAAAATCCCATCAAAAGGAATCTGTGTAAATAAACATCTCTGTGTCAAATAAGAGACTGTTTCTCAGCAGTGTAAAAACACTTCTATATGCCACATAGATGAATCCTGTAGACAAAAGTCGAGAAAATGAAGGCAGGAACAAGAAAATGCCTTCTGTATAGTTTCAATCCTGGGAAGCTAAAAGATATGGAATTTTAATTCATGGTGGAAGCAGGAGGTAGGAGGAGGGAGGGAGGGGAGAGGGGGGAAAGGAGAGAGGGAAAAAGGGAGAGGGAGGGGGAGGATAAGGGGAGAGGGAGAGGGAGAGGGAAAGAAAGAGGGAGAGGTAGAGAATCTCTGTGGAGGGAGGAACTACTAGGAGAAAGATGTAGACATCTTCTGGACTATTGAAAATGTTCTAGACTAGAACCAAGTGGAGGTGACTTGGTTGTATGCCAGTGTGAACATTCAGTAAGCTCTTTTGTTCATGTCTATGCTCTTCATAGTATCAATACCTAAGCTAAACGATTAAAAAGTATAAGTGCTTGTCTCTGTTTTCTTCTATTTACTTTTTAATTTTTGTTTATGTGTCTCTGCCTGTATCTGTATGAATACATACCATATGTGTAGGTGCCTGTCCCAATCTAGGCGCTGGGCTCTGGGACCAAATTAAAATCTTCTGGAAGAAGACTAAGCATTCTTAGCCACTGATCAATCTCTCTAGATACCTTCCGCTTTTCTAGTTGCCACAAAGTTAGCCTAAGTTATACACTGGTCCACTACTTAAGAAGGGCTCAGTTTACAGTGGTTGCTACATGAGGGGGCTTTGCCTTCTTCCCTGGTGAAGCACTGACTAGCTCTCCACGCCGCAGTGAATTACCTGCACCAATGCTCATGCAAGCACCTTGTCTCTGTTCTGAGGGCCAGACACAAACAGAAAACATGAGAATAGTCAAGAGATCTGTTAGAAGGATTTCAGAGCGATGGTGGGGGAGGGGTGTTGAGGAAGGGGAAATGGGGCAAGTGACTGAAATTGGTTATACACATGTATGAAATTGTCACAGAAAAACAGGGAGAAAAGTACACATATTACATACAACCACACACACTCATATACACGTCACATGCATTCATGCACACACCACACACGTTTACACACTAACACATACTCTCATGCACATATTACACAGTCACAAATTCCCATTGCACACATAAAGAGTAGGTTCACGTGATCGTATGTGGAGAGACCAGTGAACAATAGAGTCCTGACACTCTTTTTATCCTTGAAGGATGGTATAATACCCAGCATGCTCTAATGGACAGAACAATTGTAGCTTCAGGCTACATCCTTGCACTCCCACTCCATATTTCACAAGTTTCCAAAGGATGCTCTTCTACAATTTCCTTCTGTAGAAGAAAGTCAATTCTTCTTTTGTGCCACCATAAAGATCACTGCACCAGAAGATATATTCAACCTTTAGAATTCCTTCAACACCACATAACCAAAGCCTCCAATATCTCGTAAACACCTGGCTATTCCAACTTCATTTTACCTTTTAATCTCTAGCTTGAATTCTCTCTTTCATGAGTCAAACATTCATCTTTTGTGGAAACCTCTCCCAGACCCCCTGTGACAGCCTTCTTATAGCAAGAAGCTGGCTAGATTCAGGTTCACTGTGCTGATGGTTTTGTGTTGACCTCATGTGCATGTATCTTTCTTTCATATTTTAGGAAATTTGACGTGGGGAGGCAGCCTTTAGAAAAGCGAATAGGAATGCATGATTTTAAAAACCAAGCATTACTGAAATGTTAGCTTACTCGAGGACTTGGTACCCCTTCTCTCTCAGTTCAAAGCAAGTAAATATTCTAGAGTTTCTGCTCCTGACTTTCCCTCTCTTGCTAACCTATTTATATTCCCTTGAATTCACACATTTTCTTCCTAGCAATTAACCCTGATACACTGTCCTCTCCCGTTACTTCTGACCAAGACAAGTATGTTGACAAAGGGCACCTGCAACAGCCTGTCTAGGGCCTCAGAGCTCTGAGCTAGCACACACCAGTATCTTGCTGAGTTCACCTCTGGCCATCCCTCAATGAGGACAAGACTGCAATCCTGGGAGGGGAGAGAAAGTTCAAAAAGGATGTTAAAATATTATCCACCAGTGTGGATGTGTAAGAACCATATTCTAAATGTATCGGTTATTTTCTGTAGTTCTATTGTAAAAGTGTGCATTCATGAACACATGGTAGCTTCCTACTTTTGTCATTTACAGGGTTTCCAGTATTGTTCCTCATGTGTTCAATAGATTTTATCTAGAACTGATGATTCTATAATTGTCCAGGGTTAGAACACTTCCTACTTCGGGACAAAGTTTAAGTATTTTCTGTTTACTATGTCCAAAAAAAAATAGTGTTTCCACTTTTAGAAAGTCATGTTAAATGGGTGCTTATTGGTTTGTGCATTTTGCCACAGAGTCCCCCAAGAGGACCTTACTTCATGGAGATTAATTTCAACACAAAACCCTAGAATCACATAATCCTTAACCAGATGCTCTAGGCTGCTGCTCTGGGGTTTTGAGACTTCGTCTCGAGGGTTTGTGGCTGTATTCCAATTTAGGGAGGTGCATGCTAGCAATCAAGTATTTCCTGGTCTTTCAGTTGATTCTCATGCTTTCTTATTTGGAGTTCTAACTCACCTGCTGCAGGTCTCTTTGGTGGGTTGGAGTGGAGAGAACTGTGTTCTGCAATTGTTAAAGGAGAACAGAGAAAGATGAAGCCCAGAGAACATTCAGAGCTTCTTTGCTTATTCATTCTCATATTCTTTCTCTGCATAGCTGATCAAATTTAGTGTATCCAATATGATTAAGAGCATTGAAGACATTATGAAGGAATGATTGTGTATGCCTATTTATATATCAAACATACACACATATACACATACACATACATACACACACATACACACACATACATAAATTAGAGGACTATTTTAAAAAAATAAAAATTCTAAGAGTATAAAATATGTTGGAATTTTTCATTTTATTTCCAAGATTATATTTTTTAACAAAATAAAAGTCAAGGATATCAATGAAATAGTGTTTTTTATAATCTAAATGCTTTCTATGAGCTGTTTCTACTCATTCACTTATTAAACAACATTTTAGAAATAAAAGAAGAGCCCAAGAACTACTAGACTCCTGACTTTCAGTACGAAAAGCTCCTCTTATTGATATTGTTACTCTAAAAAATGCAACTGTCAACTTGAGAGGTTCAAAAACCTTGGGAATAAAATTTTCAATTCCCCAGGAGGCAAATTGGGCTTTTCAGAGGGAGCTACTGACAATGGCCTGTAGAACAGTGATGGCCCTGACTTAGGGAGGATAAGTCTTCCAGCTCCTGGGACACTTAGCTGGAAGAAACAACAAGGCCAGAACTGAGCTGGTCTACAACATTCTTCAAGGTCTCACTAAAGATAATGAAACTAACATAGCAATCAATCAAAATCGTGCTAATGTTACTGCTTTGCTGCTACCCATAGAGGTTACCTAACAATTCTGAAAAATTCTCCTGGCCCCTTTAAAAAGGAGGGCTGAGAGTTCCTCAAGTTGTTGCCATTTTTGGTTGACTCTTGTATGCTGGCTGTTTCTGCAGAATAAATGCTTTTTGCCTTTGCGTACTAATTGAGTCTGGGCTCTTCCTTCAGCAATTCGTGGGCCCTAACAAACTCGGAATACAAATCAATCTCTACACTTTTTTTTTTTTTGCTTTTGTTTTTAAAGTATAGGTGTTGTAGCTCTTTGTCTACTAGGCAGAAACTAGGGTTATCTGGGGAGAGGAAACCTCAAATGAGAGCACATCTCTATCAGATTAGCCTGTATGCAAGCCTGTGGGGCATTTTCTTCATTGTGATTGATATGGGAGCCGGAAGCCCACTGTGGGTGGTGACACCCATGGCCCGTGGTCCTGGGTTGAATAAGAAAATGACTGAACAAGCCATGTGTGCTAGGAGGCAGTTTTTCCTCCATGGCACCTGCTTCAGTTTCCACCTTGAGTTTCTGTTCTCACTTCCCTTAGTTACAGGCTGTAAGCTATAAGATGAAAGAAATCTTTTCTGCCCTTCAGTTGTTTTTGGTCAATGTTTCATCACAGCAAAAAAAGAAACATAATTACAACATGCATTCAAACTAAATTAAGAGGAAATGGGAACATATATTTGCTAGAAAAAAAAAGTCCCGCTGTCACTGAAATAAATGTTATAAATGTTGTGTTTATAAAATGTCTCACAGAATACTTAGTTCAAATTGATCTTTGATCTTAATATTGCACAGCAAAATTTAAATGCAACAGCTTAACCATCTTTGATTTCAAAGTAAAACTGTACTAGAAAAAGGTTGAGATTTCATTAAGAAATAAGCATGTATATTAAAAAGACTGAATTTTAAAACTCACATTAGCGTTGTCTTCGTTTCTTATGGCCACTGGATCATGTTACCAACATGCCCCATGGCTTACTGCCATACAAAACAAATCTTAGGGACCAAAAATCATGGTTAAGAAAACCATGCTGGATACTCTAGGGAAGTGGTTCTCAGCCCGTGACTCCTGATCGCTTTGGGAGTTGACTACCCATTCATGGGGGTCATCTACAACCATCAGAACATACAGATATTTATATCATGATTCATGACAGTGGTAAAGTTACAGCTATGAAGTAGCAAAGAAAACAATTTTATGGTGTGGGTCACCACAATGTGAGGAACTGTATTAACGGGTCCCAGCGTTAGGAAGATTGAGACCTACTGCTCTAGGGGAAGAACAGGTTTCCTTGCTTTTTGTCAGCTACTATTTGTGGTGTTGGTAATCAATTCTGGTCAAGGCTCTATAACTCCATTTTCAGCTCCTTTTAAAAAGTGTAGCCCCTATGTAATGAACGCATGTGCACACGCATGTACACACACACATACACACACACACACTCGTACACACCATACACATGCACATGCCCCCAATGAGAGTGTATCGTTTAAAAAGTAATTCTCTCATTTTTCTTAAACTGTAAATGAATACTAACAGAAACTTCTCTCAGGTTGTCAAAATGCCAAAAGTTATTGCTAAGGCTTTTAACACTATTTTTCTGTGTTCAAATCATATGCATTGTATCAAGAGAAATAAGCAAATTAGCTATTGCAATTTCACACCTGTCACAAATGGAACTATAATTAAAAATGCATCTTCAATGTGGCATTATGGAAATTCCAAAGACTTTGAAGGTATTAGCAAATAAAACTCGAAAGTAGGCGCTCTCATTTGAATCCATACATTAGCAACTGCAATATTCATATTTTCACAGTAAGCAGGAGTTTTTGCCAAACAATAGTTACCTTTGTTTTGTTTAGCAGTCTTTCAGTCACCTTTTATTATTTGACTTTAAGTAGTTCATACACATATGTAGGGCTTGCCCCTTGTAAGTCCCTCTCCTGATCCATGACCATGTCTTTGTTTAACCAGAGCCATCTGTGTAACCACACATGTGGACTCGTCCACTAGAGTCCAGTAGACTTACTAGGGATACACAACTGAAGTCAATGATCCCCCCATAACATCCCTCAGTGGCCAAACTTCACTAAGGAGGCTATGCCCCCTTGAAATCCTTCTGCACCTATGACTGATTCTTATTGCTCTCACACTGGGCAGGCCCAGTGCAGACAACTACGAATGTTGTCATTCCATAATTGTAATGGCTGTGTACATATATTTAATATCTATGACCTGTCAGGTAGACATTAAGTGTCATTTTATAGGCAAATGAGGAAAACGAGAAATAGAAACACAGGCAACTTGCCTGAAATCAAATAAATAGTTCACAAAGGTATGATAAACATGAAGACAATTAGGCTCCAGTATGTACTTTAACTGCAATGGTATGTGTCACCTCAACAGGATGTGTCACCTCATTCAGTTGTCTGACTTTTGCACCTTCTCTCCAAGCCAAACAGTAATATATATGATCTTGGGCACATAGAAATGTCTCTTCTCTCATAGGATGTAGCACAGCTGACCTGTATTGATTTCAGGTGCTAAGTGAAGTGGGCATTAGGAATGAAAAAACACACACACACACACACACACACATACATATATCTCCAGTCCCTTTTTTCATGAGCAGTCTGTCCTGTCCCTGTCAAGGGCTCTGAATGAAGCCAGACAAGGCAACAAACCCTAACAGGGTTAAGGATGTAAAGCTAGAATCTTAAGCTAGTGATTGCACATTTTGTATTCTTTGTTTTGACCCAGTCTCCTATCTGTAAACTTTTCTTTGAGTATTGATTCAAGTTTTGATGCCTGTCAGGTTTTGATCTTCTGAACTTTAGAGGTACTGGTGTTTGGGGATTCTTATTCAAAAGCAGTCAAACGATCAAAGAAAAACTTTCCCAGAGATGGTGTTTTCCTTGAAATCCCTGTAAGCATTCTTAGCTACTCTATATCAGTACTATATATCTGCATGAAAAAAATTCTTTTTGAACCTCACTTCTTCAGCCTCCTTTACCACTCCATTCTGAATGGCTTCATTTCTTTGTTCTCTCTCTCTCTCTGTCTCTCTCTCTCTCTCTCTCTCTCTCTCTCTCTCTCTCTCCCTCTCTCTCCCCCCCCCCCCCCCCCGCATCTTGCCATTTTTCTTATCACAACATTGTCCCTTCAGATCCAATCCTGTGAGTCAGGCAAATATATTTCTGGCTCTATTTCCAAGTAATAACGTTTTCTCGAGGATGTTGGCTTTGTTTGTTGGTACTTGGTATTTATTTCTTGATCTCACAGAGCCACAGTAACACATACTACCCTGAATGGCAAACACAAGGCTACTGAACCATCAACAGAAACAGGGTTTCCCTGAATATTTGAGCCTCATCAGCTGAGCAAGCCTATAGCTTCGAGGGCTGCCTTTGAATCTGTAATATTCCATGTTATATTATCTTGAAACAGAATAGTCACCCTCTTTCATAAACAGTCTTAGAACAAGGCTTTTTAAAACTTATGAGTCCATATTTCTTCCATTTTGGAAACACCTCATTTTTATTGTATGTAAGAGTGTTTTGCCCACATGTATTTTTGTGCATCACATGCTTGCAGTACCCCAGAGAGTCAAGGAATGGAGTCTCTGGAACTGGAGTTACCTACGGCTGTGTCCCTCCAACTGGCTGCTGGGAAGCCAAGCTAGATCTTCGTAAGAGAAGTAAGTGATCTTTACCACTGATCCTCCTCTCTGGCTCCCTCCTTTCATTTTTATTCTTTTATCAGATAAAAACATGATGAGTGCCTTTCTGATCCACCATCTAGAGTGGCGCCACCACCATGATGCAGATATTTGTGAAGACCCTTACAAGGAAGACAATCATGCTCCAGGTTGAATGCTTGGACACTATAAAAAGTGTAAAGACCAAGATCCAGGATAAGGAAGGTATTCCTCCTCATCAGTAGAGGCTGGTCTTTGCTGACAAGCAGCTGGAAGATGGCCGTACTTTGTTCAAAAGGAGTCTACCCATCATCTTGAGACTTTGAGTTGGTGCTAAGAAAGGAGAAATCTTACACCACTCCCAAGAAGAGTAAGCATAGAGGAAGAAGGCTAAGTTGGCTGTGCTGAAATACTGTAAGGTGAATGAAAATGGAAAGTTAGTCACCTTCGTCAAGCATGTCCTTCTGATGAACGTGCTGCTGGAGTTTTCATGGCTGACCACTTTGACAGGCATTACTGTGTCAAGTGTTATCTGACTTACTGCTTCAACAAACCGGAAGACAAGTAGTTATGTGTGAGTTGATAAAAAGAAGGAACTGATGTTTAAAAGAAGGTGATGAGCTGTATAAAACAAAATTGAATTCATTCAATCGAAATCCCTTGCTCAATGTTAAACTATCATTTGCCTTGTGTTCTAAGCGTCTTTCTGAACATACGATAAAATTACTTGTCAAAGGAATTAACTTTTGAGTGAGACGTCAAAGCAGTGTAGAAAAAACGACTACAACAACAAACAAACAAATTTCCAAATTGCTCACACGCTCTCTTTAAGGCTTATGCACGTCAAGGAGACATATTAAAATTCAGTTCTTGAAATATCTTTCTATCCCCAAGATAAAGCAAATTCTTCCCTTTTCTGTCAACCCACCAGCAAGACAATTGTTTTCTGTTTCCTGATAAGTAAGTGGCATAAAACAGAACCTAGGAAACTCTGATACTATTTCCTTGACAGTTTTACCCCTATTCAAATGACATACTTTTCAGTTCAGACACAGTTTATTAGGCCTACTATGTGCTGGACACACTTCGAGATTTAGAATTCACACAGGACACTTTAGAATCTGCTGTCAACTGTCAATCTATGCTGTCAACTGCTGTTCCTTTTTGCCTCTCAACAAAAACATAACATCAGCCACATGGTGGTGGGTGGTGGTGAAGGCCTTTAATCCCAGTACTCTGGAGGCAGAGGCAGACAAATCTCTTAGTTTGAGGCCAGCATGTTCTACAGAGGAAATAGTTTCAGGGTTGTTATATAGAGAAACGCTATCTCAAAAATAAATAAATAAATAAATAAATAAATACCCATTATCATCTAATTATCACTACAATAATTTGTTTTGTCTATTTTCACTCAGAAGTTTTTGAGCTTCCCAAGGCTTGAATTTTTATGTAAAGTTATTTGTTTTTTCTACCCCTACCCCCCAGTGTCTGACTCAGAATTAGGCACAAGTGAAGATATATAGAAATATGTTCAAATATATGAGTTGAGAAAAATAAAATGCATAGTGAAACCTGAATCCCAAGGGGTCAAGGAGATTCAACACAATATTGTTAAATGGCAAAGCTGTGACTAGAATTCCAACTTCAAGAGGGAGTTAATGAAATATAATATCTGGCTTATATTCACTGCTAAATTTGCAAAGACTGAGAGAACACGAGAAAGAACATCTAGGGAAAAAACACTAGGTTCTGGAGTACAAAAAAGGTGAAATGGATTTTTTTTCTAAAAATTCTGTCTGTCTGCCCAAACTCAAAGCATCTATGCTGATCCCTATCTGTTCAGAGAAAGACCCTCGTTGTACATGATATATTTATCATGAATAAGGTAGAATTTATTAATCAGGTTCCTCATACTGCATATGCCCCCTCCAAAAAAAAACTGGCAAAATGCAGTAAGTCCTTCTGGTGTTTGCTTCAGTTCTCACATGAGGTGCTAATCACATTCTCATTCATTAGACTAAATTATGATATTGATTTTATGTAGAAATATAGAAATGTTCAAAGTGTGCACGTTAGTAAAATTTAAATGTATTATGTGTTTCACTTTGGAATTATTCCACAGAAATAAATTTATAACTTTTTTTAAAAAACAGAGACAAGTGTGAATACACTATCCAAAACTGTTCAGTGACGTTTCTGTATTTGTAGACATGTCAGGGGTCAGCACATCCTGAGTACAAGAGTTCCGTGGGAAACCCTTATCTCTGTGATCATGGAAACTCCCCTGCCAGGTAAGTACAACCCAAAAGAAAAATCATCAGACTAAACAAAATTTGATATTTTGTGTGTCCTTCAAAGTCTCTCAGCTACTGTCATGGTAGAAACCACAAGAGTAAAACGCAGCTCGGAGGAGTGCGAGAGAAGACGAGCTACACTTCTGATTTTGAGTTATTCTCATTCATGGTAATAATTGCCAAAAGACAGGGTCATTTTCCAAGAAATTTATGTTTTGTTTTTTGGACTGTCTGCTCCAGCTGGCGTATCGACTTCAGAGTACTCTGTTCCAAATCTCAGTTCCAGCTCATTGCTGTTTATCTCCTACCCTGATCACAAAGGAGGGTGTCACAGGTCCCGAGGGGACAGAGGGAGGAGGAAGAAGAAGGAATTCCTTTTGACTCGTAAAGCCCAGTGTTGACCCGCATTTTTTAGGGTGATATAGCCATTTAGACACACTGTCTGCAGATACGCGCTGCTTCTGTTTTTTTTCTACGCAAGGGAAGACAGGCTGTTTTTGCAATAACCTTTCCCACTTCTGCCCACGCTGGTGGCTCCATTCCATGCTTTAAATCATTGTCTTCATGAGATTTAAGTAAACGCTCTCACAAAGCGCTTCAAATTCAGTGGCATATTGTAAATCACATGCTGGCTTTTTCAATTGCCCGGACATTATTTTTGAAGATTTCTGACTTTTTTTTTAAGTGCAGCAGATTTGTGGCAAAAAAGAAAAAAGAAAAAAAATTGGCCAAACTTTCTATATCATTTTCCAAATTCTGAATTTTAACTGTAGGCTTTCCATTAATCTCATCTTTAGTTTAATAGATGTGCTCGTTGGCACTCATTAAACAATCGTTTCCTTTTACTGATTATGATATCGTCCTTCAGACTCAGGTCCAACCAAGTCCCACAGTGACTTAAGACTCAAACTATCCACATGGTCTCCTAGCATCCAGAGTCATAAAGCGAGACGGTGTAGCCAGGCCCACTTCTCACTCCTGTGAAATGCCTTGGCTCCGTTGGGGTCCGTGCCCTACCAGCAGTGTGGGAGTGCTGTCAGGCTTTTCCACGTGTAGTTTCGATAGCTTCCTAGTGTGCCCTCTTCATCCTTATAGAACACAGAAAAAATTTCTCTTTCTTCCTGTGCCGAGAACTCATTTTGTACATTTCCGGTGTGTCAGCTCAGGTAATCACACAGACCTGCCCTACCGATGATGTCATCTTACTCGTGACTCTTTAAGTGTCCTACCTACTCTCACCATCCTCAATAAGATGAAAACTATAAATAAGCTGTCGATGATGAGAGAATATACACACATAAACAAACTGCCTGACTTATGCTAAGTGCTAAACATGTTAGTATACTTCTTCCCTTCTGTGCCTTACTTTGAAGCTTACAAAATTATGTTCTATAAGGAGCCTGTCGGACTCAGGAGAAGTCATAGGGAGACAATCATCTGGAATATGAAGGAATCTATTTCCTGAAATAGATTAATGAACGTTTGTGGACACTGGGTTAGGTGCTCATGTTGGGAAGGAAGGCTCTTGGTGCGTCTTACTGATAATGATGCTCTTATGAGCAAACCTAGAGTCTGCCTGGCTCAGTGTTGGCTCTGCCACTTGAAGAATGCTTCTGGGACTCAGCTTCGTCTTCTGTGAAATCGTGGCAATGATGTTTCTACTTATTTGGTTCTATTAAATGAGTATGCATGTATATGCACACATACATAGTCTCATTCACATGAATGGCACATAAATGCTTGCCGTTGTAATGATTTGACTGTTGTGTTTCATTAACTGTGGACAAGATGCTGCAGGAAAAGCATCGTAACCTGGTGAGAGGGTGCAGTCTGTATGCAGACAGACCTGGCAGGTCTATCTATATCTAACTTGGATATATCTATATCTAGATATAGACATGTATCTATATCTAACATATATTTCATATACACTAACTTGTTGATACCAGTTCTTTAGTACACAAAACAAGGCCGATACTTGTATATTAATACTTTCTTACCTCTTAGATGTGATGATAATTCCAAAGTTAGGGTTGGTGGTGTGAGTTCAGGGCAAGCTCATGCTACCAAGAGAGATACTGCTTCCCCATCTCCCAAAAATATGCTAATTATAAAATAATTAGCACAGCGGTTTGTGCAAAAGAGGTCTTAAAAATGAAATTGATATTAATATCAATTATTATTATTATTTTATTTTAAAATGGGCCATTATTTTATTTTTAATGAAGAAAGAAGTACTGCTAGCTAATTAATAATAGGCTATTAAGATGGAATGTGTTCTATTTTCAGGTACAGAAAACAGAGGAAAATTATCTTAAAGCAGATTAAATATATTCGTTCTTCTACATGAAGGATCACAAAATAATCCTCTGTGGCACATCCACACATCTGGAACTAGATACTATATGAAGCAATGTTTCAAGGCCTGAGGTTGTGAGAATGTTGTTTTTGTTGCCACAAGCATGGCAGAAAGCTACTGAGATTGTACGCCTTTACATAGATTCTTTTGTTTTTCCCCAATATCTTGACATAAGTATTTCATCTAAACACAGCAAAACTAAGCTGTTGATAGAAGATTACTATTATATATTATTATTATGGTCTGTTCCCAGGTATCTATGCTTTAAACTCTAAACCAACCTGAACATAAATTGCGTTTCACATTTCTTTAGTTTGGTGGATTTTTCCTTTTTTAACTACAGGTATACAACACTTTACTTGATTTGTTCTGGGTGACCATGAGAAAAGTTTCTCTTTTTTTTCTTTTTCTGGTTCTCAGACCCTACAGAATAAATTGAATTGGGAGAGACACTGCCAGACGTTCGATAGGTACAAGGAAAACAAAAAGCAATCTTTTCTCTCTGGGAGAGACAGAATTCAGAGAGTGTGGCCCTGACCTGGTGGACATGAAGCTGTGCTCCCTCCCCTCTGCCAGTGTGTCTCCTGATTAGCCTTGCTTTGAAGGTCAACTGGGATGGGCACAGTGCCTTTTCTTGATCACCTCTAGGGGATTTGGGGGTGTTAAATTTTATACAGAGAACTAAGACCTTTGCAATGCCACAATCTCAATCATCACTGCCGTTGAGTCTAGTCTGGCTCCATGCCTTATCAGATACATATTGCTCTGTCATAAGGGGTTTGGAACCTGCTAATTTTAAAGTCTTACAGTAGAACTATTTCCTTTCTGTTCCTGCTCTTTCTTCATTCAATATCAACCTAAATGGCTTTCAGAATATTGTACCTTATTTTATTTCCAAGAAATGCTGGGTTGTACATTCCTAGTCCAATTTGTGAACATATGGCTCTCATCTTTTTGGCACTACAGGGTGGAAAAGGTCGATTATCAGAGATCAAGAAAAGATCACAGAATAGGAACGAGTGTGATAGAAGGCGAACACTCCTGTATATCTGCACAACCTTTCTATGTATAGCTGCAACATGTATGCATTGCCTCAGGCCAACAGGGATATAGTTGGTGTCCACTGGAGAGTGCTAGATACTAGCCAAGTGCTGGGAGACATTCTCCCTCCCATACAATACTTCTTTGTGCTATTTTGTGCTTTGTGCTATCTTGAAGCAATGAGGGCAAGACTCTTTGTTACAAAGAGATATATAAATATATTTCCTTAAGTACAGCGAGACAACAATTATTTAGATCAGTGGTACTACTACTGAGGAAAGCTGAAACACACACATTCATTTCACCACACCAAGTTAAGATGGAATCCAGTTAATCGGCCACAGTATTCCTGATGAGTGTCTCCAACCCTGATTCTTCTTTGTAAGATGGAGAAGAGGGACAATTTGACATGGTTATTAATCGCCTGCTGTTTGAAGGCAATGCTGGCCAACAGTAACCAGGCAAACATTTGTTTGCGAGTAGACTTGGTACACAAGCTCTCAGCCATGATTACAATAGCATCATAAGCGAATGCACTTTTGGTCAAGCCTATTGGCACATGCCCAAGAGTCTGAAATCATTCTTTGAGATTTCAAATAGTAGAATTGTATACAAGCCTTACTATGATTACAAATCAGTAATTCCAACACAAATCCAGTAGAGTCTCATAAAAAAAAAAAAAACCCACACATTTTAAACTGCTAAAGGGTAAAACCTGCCCTAACTCATTGTTATAAAGATTGTGGTAAGTGGATTTCCCAGAGAACAGACTCTGAGATAAAGTTAGGCTATTTGTAGGTATAGTACATAAGAAATGGGGAAGAATGAGCTGGGGAGGTTATTAGATCAGAATACAGGACTGATAAGATTTCTTCCCCTTGAGACAGATTCTAAAACCAAAAATGTCATCCAGGGAACCTTATATTAGGTAGAAATTGCTTGAACATTGATTACCTCTTTGCTCATTCATCTCCTGAGGAACCCCTTCCCAATGACAGCATGAACATAATCTCAGAGAAGAGATGGGTCAGACTAGGGTAATAGCTGGACATAGCCATTCATCTATACACTTTGTATCTGACAAATGAGACCGTTTCCAAAAATGGTTTTGAGTGGGGTTTCCTTATGAGCTACTAAGATAATCTCTTATATTTTCTTTCAAAACAAAATGATTTTCATCCATCATAAATATGTTCTTGAGTGAAGTATTCTTGAGTTAGATCTTTAAATTTTTCTGTCATTCACTGAATCATCCATCACTTCCTGAAGAATTTCAATGTAGCCTTCTGATGAGACATGTATTGTGGAATAATAGATTTTGAGCACTGGATTGAAAGTCCCTTAATTTTGTAATATTTAAGGATTTCACATACAATATACTACTTGTGTGCATTATGATTTGGATCTCATTTTTGTAAGTCTAGATGATTAACAAAATGATAAATTCAGCTCTGATTTGTGATAGTATACTGTGAAAATACTTCCAAATCAGATTATTTCAAGTAGACAATGTCACGTCACCTGGGGAAGAGGTAGAACAAGAAACATAGTCATACACAGTATAGAATATTTCCTTAGACTGTTATCATAACTGCTAATAGCCTTGGGCATAGAAAATTCTCATGTGTTCAGTAAAATAATTAGTAAGAGATTAGCTTTGAGTATTACCTTTGTTTCAATATAATTCACTTAATCATGTTTGTATTATATAATTTTAACAGCTCTTGGATTTAATAGCCAAATCACTAATGTTTTAGACATTTAGAAATACAGGAGACTCAAGAGACAGCTCAGTGGTTAAGAGTGCTTATCGCTCTGGCACAGGACCTGTTTGCTCACCAGCACCTACACCAGGTGGCTCACAAATCTCCATTAACACTAGCTCCAGGAGACTCGATATCTTCCTTTGGCTTTTGTGGACATCTGAACACACATGTCACAGACTTCTTCAGATATACACAGACACATACATATTTTTAATGAAGGAAAAAATGCCAATAGAGTTGGCATGAGCACCTCTAGTGCAATGCTGTAACCTGGAACATTGCCTGTTATAACAGAGTAACTTCAGGACACATGCACAGACTTCGGTACAAGAATCTACTTCACGGTGCTATTTATATTAAGGAAACTAAAAAACTGACAGAACTATCCACAAGTACAAAGTTGATAATCTTCAAATACGGCCTTATCAATTAGGCTTTCATATATCAACAGAGATCAGCCTCAAATGAAAACTGTAAATATGAATTAGCAGCTTGACAACAAATATGTAAAAATTTACTATACACATACATATTTTGGATCCACTGTAGAAAATATGCATACTTAGTTAAAGCATAAAAAAACACGAAACACACAGACTCAGCACAGTCTTTTGCTCTAGGGAGGGAAAGACATTGGGCTAGGACTTCAGCTGTAACTATAACTTTTTATTTATTTAATACAAAAGAGCACATGAACATGTGATCTGAGCAATAGTCAGGAAATGCAAATGAACTAGTCAGAATGACACGTAAGCATGACGTGCCCCTGAGAGAGGTGTATGTGCATGTTACATGTACAAGATTCCTACGGATAAAGAAGGGAATGTATAACCGTGCCAATGTCTAAATTCAAATCTCACGGTGGTGAAAAAGAAGACAAAGAAAAACGTTAGCTGCAGTAACTATGAAGCAATGGCCAAACTTAGAGTGAGTTTCTTCGACAAATGAGTTCCAAGGAAAATAAACAGAGATGGGAACCAGGACTCCTCAGATTCAGAGGTGAGAGCTAAAGGGACTTTCAACCACTTTCATTCTGATAGTAAACAGACTTAAAAATTAAAAAAAAAAAAGAAAATAGAAATCAGGAAAAATTTAATACTGATGGACACTTTTCCACGCATTAAGGAATTGCTATGAAATGGTTTAGATGACATGACATTGTGGATATATTTTCTAAATAATCCTTATCTTTCAGAATTCAGTGTATAAAATGTACAGGCAATGTGAAAGAGTGGACAGGATTTCCTTATACATATTCTAAGGATGTGAAGAGGTAGGGTGGGGATGGGGATGGGATAAGACTGTGGCTTTCCCCTTATACGTTTAAAGACTTCTAGAAAGCTCTTGATGCTGATGTTGTTTGTTTGTGATGGAATGGACTGGAGAGATGGCTCAGTGGTTAAGAGCTCTGATTATTCTTCCAGAGGATCCAGATTCGATTCTCAGCACCCAGATGACAGCTTACAAACTCCAGAATCCAACACCCTCACATAGGCATGCAAGCAAAACCACCAATGCACATAAAGTAAGAATACATAAAGATTTTAAAAAGTAAACAAAAACAAAGTAAACACTGACTAAATCTAAATGGGTTGGTATTATTTTTTCCATCAACGTCATTGCTTTCTACATAGATCTGCTTAAACTGTTACATAATTTAAATTTTAAGAAATTTAATTTGCTATAAATAACTCTGCAATGCCACATATGTAAAATATATTCTGGCTATATTTCAGCTGCATGATCCAGCCTCACTACAGAAGACAGATAAGTTATCAGTAGGGAGCCTGGGGCTTCCCACAGCCTGCTCCTCAACGGTGCCAGACACTTTTGATTTACCCTCCTACCAGATTCCCTCAGCCCCTCCTCTGATAGTGGACAACCGTTATCTAATGCCATGAGCCAGATTTAACCCCTTATACCTACTTGAACAAAAAACCCTTAGTCCTCCCAGCAGCCCAAGTAGCATGACAGCAACTTCCCCTTAACTTTCCCTTCCAGTGATTTACAGTTTGGCCCTTGGTGAAAGTCAAAGTTACAAGATTCATCCATCAAAGATACCATCCCTAAAGTGTAGCATGCCTTGTTCTTGTGAATGTGAAGATACTACGTATGCATTTTGTTGTGCTTGGGTATGTGGATTGCTCAGAACGGCCTACCATCAGGGACTTTCTATAAACATACGATCTATTCCTAAGTTTAGGCAGCCATTCAGCAACAAAAAGAGAAACCTAAAACCTGTGTATAGCTTTGACTTGTCCATGGGTCACTGAAATGTGGCTGTACACTTTAAAATGCTTCAGAGTAATGGAACACTATCTACAGGACCCACACATTCATATTTACTGTACATATTAAGGAATATAAGTCACTCTAGTTGATGGCCACTCATGAAGAAATTATCACTTGTGAGAGATTGATAATCCTTTTTAGGGCCTTATGAAGAGCCTGTGCTTAACTTTTTATAACATATAAAACTATTGTTCTTTTAATTTATAAGCTTCTGTGCCAAATTCCATCAAACAATGACAACATTAAAGAGAATTTCTGACAAATGCATAGATACTAAGAGGTATCTGAATTAACTCCATATGAACAACAGCCAAAAAGGTACAAAGATGTCTGGGTTAGACTCTGGGATAAATGATTTACCACAGAGGCAATATGTGGTTATTAAGGTTGTGGACTTTGAAACCAGAATATTTGCATTCAGATTTCAGCTGTGGAATTCCTAGCCAGTGGATCTTGGGAAAGCTATTGGAGCATCTTGTATCTGAGTCTCTGCTACCTTAATATTAAATTAATAGTACCTGTCTCATATGTATACTGTATAAAAATTATATAACCATAAAGCATTTAGGACCCATGATAAATAAGGAAACTCAAAACTGTGATACATAGTTGTTCATCTTCTATATTGAGAGAAAGCACTGAAGAGGTGACTCAGCAGTTAAGAGCAGTTGCTGCTCTTCTAGAGGACCTGACTTCTTACCACCACCCACAAACAGCTCACAACCACCTGGAACTCCAGCTCCAGGGCATCTGATATCTTCTTCTGAATTCTGTGGGCTTCCTACACCTATACACATAGACAGACAGACAGACAGACACATACACACACAAATGCACATACTCACACACACACAAATACACAAATAAACAAACAGATAGATAGATAGATAGATAGATAGATAGATACATAGATACATAGATACATAGATAGATACATAGATAGATACATAGATAAGTTTCAAAATATCTACACTGAGAATTAATGATCCAAAGTTGAAGGAGTTTGGACAGATGTTAGATAGAGTACCAGGTGATTAACATATTCACCTATACATTCAGGATATCTGAACTATGTTAAATTAGATTTCATTAATAAGTACATCTCACATCCTAACAATGAATGTTAATTGTTCTAGAATCAATTGTGAGAACATCATGAGTCATAGCAATTCCTTTCAGGTTAACCTAAGAAAAGATGAATTGCAAGAGGAATTCCATATGTGAACTCAAGTGAGAAAGACACAAGGTAAAGTCATCTATAACCTTTAAGATCAGACACAATACTCTACATACTGCTCTGGCTTAACTTTGTCCTGTGAAATGATGTATTAAACTCTTATCCCAGTGCCTATGGCTGTAATTTAACCTAGAAATGGAGTCTGCTATCATCTGAATTTGGTTTACGTACGGTTCAAGTCACATGTTCTAAGTTTGATCACAGTGTGGTGATACTGGAGCTAATGAAACTTTCCAGGGGTAGAACCTATGATTAAGTCATGAGGTTCTTGGTAGCCATGACTTCAGAAGTACTGCTCTCTTGAAGGAAGTTCTCATAAAGGTTGTCATAAAAACCTATATCTGAGCTGGGAGTCTCTGTCTTGAGCTTCCCACATGGCCAGGTGATCTCTATGCCTTACAAGTGTTCCTGCTGTGAAGGCATGCTGAAAGGTCCTCGCCAGAGACCTAGCCAATGTGGCCACACAACCATGGACTTTTAACCTTGGCAATTATAAGCTAAATGAACCCCTATAATAAGGAAAACCAGATTAATACAATGTCTTTAGAAATCCAATTACCTTTTTTGTTTGTTAGGGCTACTCTATTAACTTAATGCACATATGTAGATTACTTAGTCCAGCTGCCACAACCAATAACTATTCCATGACCTCATAGAACATTTTGTGCTCTGAATACTTTCTTTTGAAACTAGTACAATAGGCTTAATTATTCTCATTTTAGTATGTTTAAAAATAAATACACATATTCATACAAATTGGATGTGAAGCAAAAGGAATAATGGAAGTTATGATTTGGCATTAAATGCTGATTAATATTAAACATACTAAATGTGTACCACTCACCAAGTGAGTAAAACACTATCCTGATAAGAATGCAGTCACAAATTTGATAGTTTTAAAAAAGAAAACCCTCTTGACACAAATATTATTAATATATAATTATTTGAAGATGCTTTAGGTTTTTTTTTTTAAAGAACTGACTAAAACCACAAATAAATATTCGGAATAATTTGGAGGATAATTATCAAATAGACTTCTGTAGACTACGTCTTATTTTAAGACTATTCAACTATTTCATGTTTTCTTTCTGCTTTGAGGAAAAATGAGGGAAATAAAAGTTACCATGTCTCTTTAAGGGGAGCCACTCAGCTTAGACCCACACTTTCTTCCCTGTGTGCACTGCACCTAAGTTATATGTGGGGCCTTCTGAAATATAAGCAGACAGAACCATAAATAATTCCTTTGTTTTCAAACATAACTCTTCTGCAGTGAACATAAGTATCAAGCACATAAATGTCGGCACAAAACTGCCGCCTGAGACACTTTCTAGGTGCGCTCATGTGTTTGCGTGGTTTTACTTCAGTAATTTTCTCATCAGGGAGGCGTTGATATAATCATCTCAGATTTTCAGCGAAGAATAGAAAACTCATGATAACAAAGAGGATTTTTTTTTCAAGCAAAACCTTAAGGTTTCAAATCCAATTATAATTATGGTGATATAGATTCATAAATTTTAAAGGATAGAATTTAAGTCAAAATCGTGCTCAGTCCTCCTTTCAACAAATACCGAAATGGCAGGCAAAACCAGATGCAGGCAGACCCTCCTGAGAATTCCAAGCCAGGCCTTTCAACATAGCGAACATATTCTGCTCAGTGAAGTGGCATGAGCAGATGTAAATAGTCCTCTGAAATGATAATTAAAACACTGAAAATGTGTAAGCTTAATTCCCTTCTTCCACTAAAAGCAGTAAAGCAATGGTAAGCAGAGTCAGAGGCGTGTGGTGGATTGTGGGGCATTTTCACTTCCTGCATCAGCGTTTGTACCAGATTTACTTGGTGCCTGTACATGTTTATGTTATCCCCCTTAGCAGCACCGAATTCACAAAGAACTCTTGGATCCTTCAGGAAGCAGATGCTGATGCAGCGTTTCAAGAGCCAACAGTTGATTGGGTAACAAGGCCCATGAAAGATCAAAAGATGAGGTTGCAGAATTGGGGAGTAAAAACCTTCCAGGCATGATGCTGAGCTGAACAGTGTGAAAAGAAATTGAGGAAGGAAAGAGAATTTGGCAGGGAGATCTCATGCCAGAAGGCAGATCTGGCAAAACCTCAGCCGCTGCAATACAGAACTTAAAAAAATATTGTGTTCGGAGAACCCATGTTGGGCAGGGATGACAAGGCCTTAATCTCCCTTAGTGCTCAATTACCAGCTGGAGGCCAACCAAGATGATCATGACTCGGCCCAAAACCTGAGCTACCTCCTGAAGGAGAGGCAACTGGCAGTAGACCGCTATCTGCATTCCTTTGAACAGATTTGTTTTTTTCTCTTGAAGCTAGATCAGAGAACCACATGACTTTTATGCACAGAAAAAACATGCAGCTCTGCACCTCACTGCTCTCCCTGCCCTGTGTAATCCCACTGCCCTGTTCTTACTCTCTCAGCCCTGGGCAAACATGGTCGTCAGCCGTGCCTACATGAATGCTCCATCAGGCCTCCAGCTTCTCTTACTCAGATTTTCCTCCATGCTCACTCAGGCTATTAGAATTAGGAGCGGCAATTTAGTCATCTACTTTGTGGCTCAGAAGGTGTTTTTTTGAAGGTTCACTTTGAGGTAACAATGTAGTCAGAGCCTCTAGCAAGTATCAAGCAATTTTATACCCAGCCCACTTGCAAATGGAAGAAGCACTTCCTACATTATTAGGTTTTTTCTTTTTCTTTTTTTTTTTTTTTTGTTGTTGTTCATGTGCAAAAATCCAAAATATTTACTAAAGGATTTTGAATGTCTGACATTACACTGCTAAGAACAGTGGCTTACTTCTTAGAATGAAGTAAGGTGGTCACTTTTCAAAGTTGATCATTTCTGGTTATTTCTAAAATATTCTCTCATTCAGAACGCACTGCATTGAAGCTGTGTACTCAGGAAGGCTTGTAGACTCAAGAGGTTCAGGAACCTAAGCTAGGTACCTCATAATAAAGAGGCAGGTAGTAACAACATGAGGAGAATAATGAACTGAACATCATAGTACATAGACTAAAGTCTGAAGCTCACTACCACCTGGCAGTATGACAAACAGCAATAACAGCAAGTCTAACAACAGCAATTCAGATATTTTAGTGGAAAACACATTTGCAAGGTCATCTGTTAAACTATGAAATATAAAATGTGAATATGCTTATTGTATCTTATAAAAACATCTTAGCAACTACACAGAACTACGTATATGATAGTGCAAGTGGTAGAAAGGTAAAGGTTTTATCCATAAAGGATTAGATATTATCAGAAAGGATTTAAAATGGAAAAGAAATATATAACGACTCCTGTCAAAGCATTCTCTTTTCTTCTTTCTTCTTCCTCCTCTTTTTTCTTCCTCTCCTTCCTCCAAGACAGGATTTTATTCTGTGGTTCATGTTAGTCTGGAGATCCCTATGTAGACCAGGTTGACTTCAGCCTCATGACAATATGCCTGCCTCACCCTCTGGAGTGCTTTGCTTACAAGTTTGAGTCACTTTACCTGTGTCTGAGTGTATATCTGTGCACCAAGTACATGCAAGAGCCATGGAGGCCAGAAGAGGTGTCAGATCCCCTGAAACTGGAATTACAGATAGTTGTGTGCCTCCAGGTAGGTGCTAGGAATAGAACCTGGGTCCTCTACAAATACAGTAAGTGCTCTTACCTGCTGAGCCATCTTTCTAGGACTCAGGCAAACTTTTCTTTTCTCAAAGGAAACACATTTCCTTTCCTTAGTGCTCTGGAGAGACATGGTTTTTTGTTTGTTTGCTTGCTTCCTTGTTTGTTTTTGCTTCAGCATCTAAAATGTAGATTGCTCTGAGTTGGAGCTGAATTCTCTATGCTGTAACTGAGATCCTCCAAGTCTTTAGACTTGAATATATGAAGACATTTTAAAATTGCCACTGGTTATGTGAGCTGAGTCAAATTAATAGTCATTCTGAGAAAAATATTTTAACTTTAAGTCATTAACAAAGTTTCATTGCAATAAGAAATGACATGAGAAAGTTAGTTCAGCAGATTCTTGCTAAGACTTATAGACTTAACTGTATAAAGCGATACTGTGTATGATGTGATATAATTGGGTAAAAATTGTAAACATAGGTTGGTTGCTGTCTTCTGGGAACTTATTATCTAGAACTAGGTTGTTCAATATGTGGCCATTAGTCATGACTACCTATGTAGACTTAAATGAACAAAAATCATGGAAAATTTGAAACAATCTTTCTCATCATAGCAGCCATATTTCAAATGGTATCTACTCACATTGACATTATCCTGGCAGCTCTATGGACAAGGCTGAGCTAGAATAGAGAGTGGGCGGTGCTTCTCACTCTTTCCAACCATAAAGAGTCTGCCATAGATACTATAAATATGTGTCCTACTGTTTCCATGTAACAACTTCAATGAGAAGCAATCAAATCAACTTGGAGATTCCCATTAAGCTATTTATAGAAGCCGACAGCAGACCAGATTGTCCTGGGGCCTGACCCCAGATTGTTTGCTGACCCTCATCTAGAGAAAGAAACAACCACAGTATGAGGCTGTAAATCGATGATGGAAACAATAATGTATCTTCAATGTATTACATAAGCAACTTTCTCAATACTTAAGTACAGACTGTTTAACATAATATATATTCTAGTGTTCAAATTTTATAACCTCTAAAGAGCCTATATTTCTATATCACTATAGCATGAATTTCTCCATGAATCCCCACCCCCACCCCCTGATATTTCCAGACATAATTTCTCTATGTAGTCCTGGCTGTCCTGGAACTCACTCTGTAGACAAGGCTGACCTCAAACTCACAGACATCCACTTGTCTCTGCCTCCTGAGTGTTGGAATTAAAGGGATGAGCCACCACTCTCAGCTATCAGTCTCTCTTTCAATGGCCATAAACAGTTTAAAGTCTCTGTGACTGAATACTGGATCCTAAGTATTTTCCCTGGTCTCTTTCTATGGAGGTAAGCAAGCTGTTTAAGAACAAAGTTTGTGACTTTTTCACCTTTGAATCGCCAACATCTAATAAAAGTTTAGGATCTACTGGATAGGTAATAGACATTTAAAGGCAGTATATCTATGACTTGATAGTAACATCAGTGCCTTTGCACATTTAGAACTTCCTAGTCATTTCTGAGACTCTAAGTATTTGGGGGTTCCTCAGCCCTTATCTACATTTTGCCAACAGCTCAACCAGTAGGACAGCAGGACACCTATGTCATCTTGTTCCAGAATAGTGAAACTCACTAATTCTATGCTACAATAGGGTCCACGAAGATATTTGTCATCTCCTACCCCCGTGGGACTCCGTATTCACCACCTGCATTGGAATCTTTGAAATTTCAGCTCAGCAGGATGTCTTGATAAAATATTCGTGTTCCAGCAGTAGGAAATCAAGGAAACACTCGGGGATCTACATCTTACTGGAGATCCACTGGAAAAGAATGTTTCTGTGTATGCTCTCCGTACTTACAATAAAGTAGTTAACAATGCTTGGTAAACAACATTTGACTGGACATAACGGATACCATATTTGTGCATACTACTCCCATACATTTTTCAGAGTCTCTAAAAAGCTATGTGCTTTGCATGAGTACCCAAGGAAGTGAAAACTTAAAATCGAATGCAATGACAATGAGTCTACAATTATATCCAATTGTCTATGGCCAGGCTGTGTTGTTTCTGGTCAATTTTGTTTAAAAACAAACAAACAAACAAATCAAAAAACCTCTTAAAGAAAATCACATTTTTCCAGCAAAAATTCTCACTTGAAAAACCACTTCTGGTTTGATCCTTTCTTGGCAAAGAATAAAAGTGTGACCTTGGTGGCAGCAGAACACTATTGTTATCACACACAAGGGTCACCTGACTTCTGCCACAGGAGTGGATATTCCCCGTGCATTTCATTGATGATGTGAAAATAGGATCCGTGTGTAAAGACAAAGAAAACACAGGGAGCATTGCACCAACAATTGACTTTCACTCCCTCCAACTTCACTCTTCTGTCTTCTGCTCTGCAAGCAATTTCTTGATGTCTATCCATGTCTCCTGGGGAGCTTTTTATTATAAATTGATCTGGAAGAGAAAAATACAAGTCCTGTTTACAGGTATCATTCTGTTTTACTGGCGTGAGATGGTTACCACTGACATTTTGTTTGTCTGTTTGTATTTGAGATAGGGCCTCACGGTATAGCTCTGGCAGCCAGAGATCTCTTTGTAGACCAAGCTAGCCACAAACTCACAAAGATCCACCTGCCAGGCATGCAGCATCGGCAGCTGAGGTTTCTGCATGCCCTTTAAAACCATGGTAAGTACAGACAGGTACCAAACCATTTTAGTAGTTTGTTTTTGTGGCCTACTCTGCCTTGAAGAACAGATAACTTGGCAAGAAATCTATGATTTTCTTTCATCTAGTTATCACTTTCCTTTCCAGGGGTCCCCGGGTCTTGCTCCTTCTGAGATAGTGGTCAAACCTGGGCTCTTAGTTGGGATTTTCCATTCAATGGACTAGATATTTGCACACAACGTATTTCCTGTTATTGATAATCCAGATCCTGGTATTTTAGAAACATAAGTAATTAAGGAAGGAACACTTCTTGTGTGTGTGTGTGTGTGTGTGTGTACAAAAATAGTATAACCACCTAGGTAGTCAGATTCTGCATTAAGCAAACAGGTGAAAATGGATTTTATTATTGATTTGGATGATTTTTTGTGAATCTCAGAAGAAAAAGCAGAGCTGAGTCTGGCTCAGTCATACAGGGCTTGTGTACCACAGGTGAGGCCTTGGGTTCAGCTTCTAACCTGCAGAAGTAAACTACGACGAACTGTGAAATTATACAGATGGAAGAAACAAGAGGAAAATTTGGCAGATTGTCTAAATGTAAGGGTATAATGAATGTAAGTTAGCCAGATACAATGACAGATTCCTGTAGTCCTGACAATCTGGGAGCCTAAGGCAAGAGAATTTGTTAAACCCAAGAGTTCAAGACCAACCTGGATTCATAGCAGATACAGTCCAAACAACACCAACTACAAAAATTGGGTATTTGAATTCAAAATTTAAACCAAGTGTTGGGGTCATATTAGCTCATTAGTGTTAGACAAGTAGAAAACTAGGTGCTATTATATAAATCATTGATTTTTAGATATTAAATGAGAGAAAAAAGATAAAAGAGATAGGTACTACAAAAGGCCTAAGAGGACTAAAAGTGTGTGTGTATGTATGCACGTATGTGTGTGATTGTGAGCATGTGTGAAAGTGTGTATATATGTGCACATATGTATGCATGTGTGAGAATATACATGTACATGGTGAGTGTGTGTATGTATGCATATGTGAAAGTGTGTATATGTGTGTGTATGTATGCATGTGGGTACATGTGTGAATGTGTATGTGTGTATGCATGTATGAATGTGTGTGTGTGTGTGTGTGTCTGTTAGATGATGTCATAAATAGCTTGCTGGAACTTTCTTTCACAGTTACCAATATATTCCAGGCCTCTCAATTATGAAAACAGAAATCTAAATCATTATTTGAAAGTCACTTCACATTCCATAGTAAGAGTATGCCATATTGAATTATTGCAAGACAGTCAAACTATAGCTATTTTTACTGCCACACTCAATGCTCTAATAAAGACTTAAATGTACCCTTAACAATGTTGTTTATTTTTCCTCAGGAAAAAATTGAAGTGGAGTTGGTAATTCAAAGAGAATTTACATTTTAAATTACTGTAGACACTAGTGCTGTTTGTAATGTTTATTCCCATTAACAATATATTACAATGACCACTTTCTGTGTTTTTGGGTCTCTGGCACACATAACTGGTTTGCTCTAGATGGTTAGTACATGGATGGACTTGAAGTGTGGTTTTCTTTGTTCTACTCTAAAGTTCCCAGATTAACCAAGGAGATTATCTAGCTAGAATGGTACCACTCAGGAAACAAAGCATGTACTATGGGTGACTACCACCATTGCATTTGAAAGATACCTTGATATTTGAAATAAAATGAGAGAAACACAAATCTCCAGGATTGTGGGCCCTTTGTAATGTTTAAATTTTGCCTATAAATTTGCTACAATTTTTTTTATTCTACCTCTGCTTAAACTTCCATAATGATGTAGACCATACAAAAGCAGACATCCTGTTCATTCGGTAATGATAAAGCGAGCTTGTATTGAACATTTGTTCTGTACCAGACACAATTGTGTGTGCATGGCAGGAAGTATCTCATTTAATCTTAACAAAAACCCTATAGGGGAGGATTTGCAAAGGTACCTGCTTCACAAAGTAAACCGAGGCACAGATCACACAGCTGGTTAGTGGCTGGATAGATTTGAAGTCAATGGGAAACCACATGCACCCTCTGCAACCTACTGCCTCCCAGAGGCAGGTTTGTAAAAACTGTGGCCACTACTCACAATGCTGAATTTTTCTTCCTGGGGATTTGTTTCATTACTCTTATTTCTACTACTCTTATTTTCATGACCTATCTTAAAGTCTTTTACATAAGATAACAGTAAAAATATTTTTAAATTGCCCTAAGGTGCTCCCCAAGCTTTAGTTCTAGAAGCCAGAGAGTATTTAATGGAAGTCTAGCAAAGACCTGCTCATAGACCCTACTCAATGGTCAGACTGGGAAAAAGGGAATTATTCCTCTTGCTAATTACAAACTCCAAGACAAGTGGAGTAGAAGTCTTTATGGGAGATAGTGCTAAGCTTTGCAAGAAGAAGGAGCAAGTCCCCAGAATTAAAACAAAAGTGTGTAGGAAAGATGAACATAGTGCTAGTCTATTATATTATCAAAGTCTCAGTCAAGTCCATCAAGAAAATGCTCATTGCTGAAGAGGCTCCCAGTGAATATCTCAAATACCTAGGAATTAGGTCCTTAAGGGGCAGAATGACAGGCTAGAGAAGGACACCTTCAGGAGACAAGTTTACTAATATATGTTAAAGGAATTCAAAGACAACAGAGAACATAATCATGAAAACAATCCTAATGTCTCCATTTATCATGAAGAGGGGGTTAAAATAAATTCAAATGAAAGTAGACAAAAATCTAGTGTCAAAAATGGAAATAAAATATGAGCATGGTCACAATGAATATATGCATATTGAAGTTTCCAATCTGATACAGACTATGTACGCTGCAAGAAAACATGGCTGTGAGCCTCCCCTTCATGTTTTGTACATGAAACATTAAGAGAGCTTAAGTCACACATTGACCTTCACACGTTGATTGTGGGAAAATTCAACACCCTACTCTTGCCAATGGACAGGTCATCCAGACAAAAACTTAAACAAAGAAGTAATGGAACTAATGACGCTATGACTTAAATGTACCTAACAGATTTCCACAGACCATTTCATCCAAACACAAAAGAATACACCTTCTTCTCAGCATCCCACAGAACTTGTTCCAAAATTGACTACATACTTGGTCATAAAACAAATCTCAGCCCATAACCAGAGACAAGAAAATTGAAACAGTCTCCTGCATTCTATAAGATTACCATAGATTAAAGCTTGATTTTTAACAACAGAAACAAGAAGAAGCCTACAAACTCATGCAAACTGAACAACCCTCTACAGAATGACTACTGGGTCAGGGCTAAAATAACAAAGAAATAAAAGACTTCCTAGAATTCAATGGAAATAAATGCACAATATCTCATATTTATGAGACACAATGAAAGTGGTGCTAAGTGGAAAGTTATAGCACTAAGTGCATACATTGAAAAAAATTGGAGAGATCTCATACTAACCATTTAACAGCACACCTGAAAGCACTTGAACAAAAAGAAGTAAGTACACCCAAAGAAAATAGATTTCAAGAAATAATCAAACTGAGAGCTGAAATTATTAATATAGAAACAAAGAGAGCACTACAAAGAATCAATGAAACAAAGAGTTAGTTCTTTGAGAAAATTAACAAGATAGACAAATACTTTATCCAAACTAACTAAAAGATGGAGAGAGAATATCTGAATTAACAAAACCAGAAATGAAAAGGGCACAGCAACAGACACTGAGGAAATCCAAAGAATCATTAGAATATACTTTGAAACCCTATAAAAACAAAGTTGGAAAATCTAAAAGAAATTGAAAATCTTCTCAATAGATACCACTTACTAAGTTAAATCAAGATCAGATAAACAATATAATAGACCTATAACCTATTGCTCCATCTTTTAGTTAGTTTGGATAAAGTATTTGTCTATCTTGTTAATTTTCTCAAAGAACTAACTCTTTGTTTCATTGATTCTTTGTAGTGCTCTCTTTGTTTCTATATTAATAATTTCAGCTCTCAGTTTGATTATTTCTTGAAATCTATTTTCTTTGGGTGTACTTACTTCTTTTTGTTCAAGTGCTTTTCAGGTGTGCTATTTCCTTATTTTCACTAAGGAAATAGAAGCAGTCATTAAAAGTCTCCCAACCAAAGCATGACCAGAGCCAGATGGTTTTAGCACAGAATTCTACCAGACTTTCAAAGAAGAGTCAATGCCAATACTATTCAAATTATTCCATAAAATGAAACAAAAGGAACATTGCTCAATTCATTTTATGAGGCCACAGTCACTCTGACACCCCAAACACACAAAGATTCAATAATGGGGCTGACGAGATATCTCATTGGTTAAGTGTACTGGCTACTCTTCCAGAGGACCTGGATTCATTTCCCAGCACCCATGTGGTGGCTCACAAGCATCTGACATTTCAGTCCTAGAGGATCCAACACCTCCTTCTGCCTTCCTTGGGTAGCAGGCATGCATGTGATGCACAGACACACGTTTAGGCAAAACATCTATCATATAAAATTAAAACAATAAAATTTAAGATTCAGCAAAGAAAGAGAATTACAGACCACTTTCCCTTATGAACATAAATGCAAAAATACTCAATAATATACTTGCAAATGAAATTCAAGAACACACCACAATTACTATCCACTATGATCAGGTAGGCTTCATTCTAGACATAGATGCAGAGATAGTTCAACATATGAAAATCAGTTAATGGAATTCACCATTGATTAATGGAACCAAACCAAAGATTGAGACATAAATCCACACACCTATGGAAACCTGATTGTTAATAAAGAAGCCAGAGGAACACAACTGGTTATCTGAACATAAAAGAATGCAAATAGATCCTTATTTATCACCTGGCACAAAACTCAAGTCCAGGTAGATCAAGACCTCAATATAAAACCAGATATACTCAACTGTGGGACTGTAATGGCCCAGAGTTACCAAGGAAGGGTCAAGGGAACTTCAACCCTGGATACATCAAACATGAGGACAGTAGGAGTTGGCTCTCTCCCCTCTCCCAATCTAGCACCATAAAGATGCTTTCCCCTCTCC
>NW_021604679.1:887808-952556 GCF_004785775.1 Grammomys surdaster
CCCTCTACCTCTCCCCCTCCCTCTCCCTCTCCTCCTCCCCTCTCCCTCTCCCCCTCCCCTCTCTTTCAATCTCCACACCTCCTTTGAAACTGGGTTACTCTGTGTAGCCCTGGCTGTCCTAGAACTCACTCTGTAGGCCAGGCTCACCAGGTACTCAGAGATCTGCCTGCCTCTGCCTCCCAAGTGCTGGGATTAAAGACGCACATTACCACAGTCTGGCTGACAGTACCACTTTGTGCACCTTCTTGTTGGGTAGCATTTGCTATCTTATCAGGTTATTCTCAGTATTTCACTGAGATTTAATCATCCAGGAAAGGACTCATGAAGGGTTGCCTTGTGGGAAGGGTTTTCTAAAGTACCCAACACATGATAGCTCTTGTTAAACAAAGGTGGAAAACCTTTGCAAGCTTTGAGATCTCATGGCACTCCATAGGGTATGAAGGGCTCACTCATATTCTCCAACCCCACATTTTAAGGCTCCAGATAGTCTAACTCAGACTGATTTAGGAGCAGAGATGCCTGATACACATTCTATTAGACTGACAAACTCTTGCTCTTATGTGTCTGTCAGCCTACTATAGGTCTACTCTAAAGCTACTCTGAAATCTTTCTGGCTCATGCTTGAAGCCTTTAGATGGCTGTTAATTGCCTTTCATTTCTCATTGTCCTCTGAAATTCAATAAGAGCAGAATCTACTGTCTGTAAGTCTTTCCCTCATGTCTCTAATACCGAGTCCCCAATCAAGAAAGGCATTGTCTTCCACTGAGATTTCTTCCTAGGTCATTGCTGATGAAATATTTAAATTACTCCATCACCTTGGCCCTCCTATGTCTCACCAACCCACAACTAGAATGTCATTCTCTTTATATATTGATAGTGAGTAGGCCAATCACAAATCTCCATTTTGAGTTGAGCACGGTGGCACACACATGTAATCCCAGCACTTGGGAGGCAGAAGCAGAAGGATTACATCAACTCCAAGGACAGCCTGTTACATATAATTAATGAGTTCCAGGTCAACCACAGTTAGATATTGAGAAGCTTTCTCAATGCAAAACAAAATCTCCACTTTACAACCTGTTTCCTGAATAGTACTCATGTTAAGTTGGATTCAAGATATTGGGGATGAGAATAACTCCATGATTCAGTATTGGTTTTAGTTAGAAGGATATTTGATGACTAAAAGAAATACTACAGAAATAACTACATTGCAAATTTCTCTTTGAATTTTTTTAAAAAAAAACACAATAAAATGAATAAAGTTACCTATAGTGTGCAACGGCAAAACTTAAAGAGCATTTGCTTTATTCACAATAGTAAGAAAGTGGAATCTGCATAGATGCCCATCAACAGAAGAGTGGCTTATGAAAATGTGATACATCTGTACAGTGGAATTTTATTCAGCTATAAATAAAGATTTCACTATGAAATGTTCAGAAATAATGGATGGAACTGGAAAAATTATATTGAGTCAATCATAAGAAGGGCAACTACAAAATGCTTTCACAGTCATATGGGCATGGCCTGGTCATGACATTCATGAACTAGTAACAGCTATGGTTGCCTGCATAGGGTTTGTAAGAGTTGGCCCATTGATGGAGGAAGAACTTATGGGATCTATCTGACTCAGGGGGACTGATGGCTGTCTTATAGTCAATGATGTAGGCACTAGTGAATTTCTCATAGTACAGTACATAGTTTTAAACCCATGCCCATGGAAAAACAAAACAAGGAGAGATGAAAGTGGAATGGAGGATGGAGAGATGGGAGGAGGAGGATCAGAGATGGTGAAGAGACAAGCGTGGGAAAAATGTGTTATACATGAGTATGACATTGTCAAAGAATAAATTAAGTAGTTAAAGAACACTGATAAAAAACTGATAAGATCATTTACATGTGCAAACAGAAGTGACTTTAGTTAAAACTTGGAATAAGCAGTACAGATGGCCCCTCATTTCCATGAGTTTCACAGATTCAACCACTGATCAAAATATTTGTTGTGACTGGAAAGATGGCTCAGTCAGGAAAATACTTGCAAGCATGAGAACCTAATTTCCACCCTCAAAAAGCAGGGGGTATGGGGAGCCAGGCTTGGTGGCATGTGCTCCTAAGTAAAGCACAGAGGAAGCAGAGACAGGCAGATCCCCAAATACCCTGGTTATCTGGCTTAGCCTAATCAGTGACTTCCAGGTCACTGAGAGACCCTGTCTCAAAAATTATAGGTGAGGAACATATAAGGTTGGCCACTGGTTTCATACACAAGTATGTGTAGCCACAGATATACACACTAAGGTGTTTCCAAGATGTATTTGTTATAAATATTTACAGAAATGTTTTCTTGCCTTCCCCAAACAATATGGTATAACAATGATTCATGTGGTATGTACATTTTACAATTTAGAGATGACAAAATACACAGAACGATGGGTGTAGGTAAATTCTGCACAGCTCTCTATATGATGAACTTGAACATCTGTGGATGCTTCCACGATAGATGAGTCTAAGAACAGCTCTCCATCAGATTGTCTACAAGTATTTCCATTATTGGAGGTTAGTTACTGTTTTGCTGTCTGTGGGGTTTTAGTGTTGTTTGTTTGTTTGTTTGTTTGTGGTTCATGAAGTTTGGATTCCTTGTGTACTGTTTGTTTTCAGCAAGACTGTCATTATATCAATTTTATTGGACAAAAAATGAAGCTTATACATTCTCTAGAAAGAATGTACTTATTTTCAGTTCTCTCAGGCAATCTAAGAGGGCTTCCACCAGTCTGTCACAAGGTCTTGTTATTCTAATTTGGATGCTCATGAAAATATATGATTTTTTTGTTTTTCTTTGTTTTTTTGGGGGGGATGTTGTTTGTTTCTTCATTTGTTTGTTTGATTGGTTTTGGTTTGATTTTTTTTTTCCTTAGAGGCAATAGTTTCTCTGGGTAGCCCTGAATTTCCTTAGAATTCACTGTGTAGACCAGGCTGGCCTTGAACTGAGAAATCCTCCTGCCTCTGCCTCTGCCTTTCAAATGCTGGGACTAAAGGTGTGTGCCACCACCACTTAGTAAATGTATGATTTTTAATACAAAGCTTATTTGTAAGCATAGCCTTTGTTGTCTATCTTCAGGACAGCACAAACATAGACAGACAAATTTCTATCCTGCCTATTGCTGAGAAAAAGCTGTAGCAAATTTAAGTGGCCCTGCTCCAATTAAGGGTGGAGCTCTCTGAATGGCTCAACTTCACAAAGCATGTTGGTCCAAACTATTCATCTGGCAAGGCCCATGCTCTTGTCCTGGGTCCATTCAGCTGTGGAAATCTACCATGACCATCAAAATGATCAAGTTTCTCCAGGATCACAGTAGTGCTAGAAACAAACACACACTGATATTTGGTTCCATTTTTAGGTGTAGGTACTCAGATTTCCCCTACATTTTTGCAGGTAAGTCTTTGTATGAAAAAAATTAGTGTCATTTATCTAATGACATAGTCTGTAAATGGTGTTTTAAAGGATATTTGCAGCACTACATTTGAGACAAAAATTCTTATATAGGAATAAAAATCTCTTCCTTACCCAGCTTTAGATAGATTTACCTCTCATGGTCATTGGCCACATGTTTTCATAAATCATCAACAGCCAGTAATGTGGCATTTCCAAAATTGACTTAAGACTTGGCAATCTATACCTCAGGGACATATGGAGGAGGGAAGGACAGTGAAATACAATTTGGGGAGCAGGGAGGGAATCACCATTTGGGAGATAGAATAGCCTGTCTGCAGCTAAGATAATTTAGAGGAGACTGGGGACCCTAGTCTGATTACAGCAGAGCGCTTGATCTCGAAAGTAATAGGCCAAAAGATTGGAAAGGTTCTGCAGGGGTCAAAGTGTGGGAGCATCTTGAATACCTAGATAACGAGTTCATATTTTACCCTATATGGAAAGCAGCAACACTGAGGATTTTTGAAACAGAAAATGATAATGAAAATGGTTTGTGAGTTAAGTCAAGAGTGGTATCTCTTACATATAATCTCAATACTTGGGAGACCAGAACAGAAGGATTGTCACGAATCCCAGGCAACACTGGGCTACATACTGATGACCTATTTAAAAAGAAAATACTGATGACCCATTTAAAAAGACAAGAAAAACTTTAAAAATAACATTTAAGGTTTATGAGTTCATTCATGTAGATATTACTACTTTGACAACAGTGTTAGAGAATAGAAGCAGTAAATTTTATTTGGGAAACATTTGTCACAATACAGACCTAAAAAGATAACAGACTGAACAATGTTGAGGAGCAACAAAAATTCAAAGGAGGGAGACATCTATTTTTAAAAGGAGGAAATGGAATTTGATAGTTAAAGTCGATGCATGACCAATTATTTTGTAAAGCATAAAGCAAAAGAGAGGGTCTGCCATTTTCTAAGTGATGTAGCTAGTATTAAATTGTCTGTATGTGAGGAAATAACTCATGCCCATAAAGCAACCTCATTTAAATATAGTGTGTCAAACTTTAACAGACATCACCAGGCCAGCCATGGCAGCATAGTAAGACCCTGTCTCTGAATTAATTAAGTTAATTAAAACTTAAACAGACATTAAAGTAGGAGGGCAATTGCAGGGGGGAAAAAGAGTTTCATTGGGCAAGATGGATGGATGAGAGATAATAACAGAGGACAAAATGCAAACTCATTGTATATATCTATGAAATCGGTCAAAGAATTAAACACAGAGAGAGAGAGAGAGAGAGAGAGAGAGAGAGAGGGAGAGAGAGAGAGAGAGAGAGAGAGAGAGAGAGAGAGAGAGAGAGAGAGAAGACATTCAAAGATGAGAAGACCTCCATACTCAAGAATTAGCAGAATGAAGCCAGATGTAGTGGTGCACACCTTTAACACTACTATGTAAGCAGAGGCAGGTGGACCTCTGTGAGGCCAAGAACAGTGGGGTCTACATAGTGAGTTCCAAGACAGCAAGGGTTATATTGGCAGAATTAACATTGTAACAATAGCTATATTATCAAAAGCAAGCTACAGATTTGATGAAATCCTCATCAAGACTTCAATTTCATTCTCTACAAGATAAATAAAGTAATCCTAAAATTCATATAGAAACACAAAAGGCCTCAGATCCCTAAAGTAACATAAGTAAAAGTCCTAATATTGGAGGAATCCTAATACCCGGTCTCAAACTACAGTCTAGAGCCATACCATCAAAAGCAGCACAGCATTTGCCAAACATTGACCTATCAATCAATTTATTGGAATATAGAAAAGCCCCAGACAGTTGCAGTGACAGAGGTACCAGAAACATACATTGGAAAACAGCCTCTTTAACAAACACTGATGAAAAACTGGATATATACTTAAGGAGAAGCTAAAACTAGATCCATATCTTTTATCTTGGACAAAATCAATTTAAAATGGATCAAAGTTCATAACGTAATATCTGAAACTTTGAAACTGCTAGAGAAAAAACACAGGTTAAACACTTCAATGTGCAGGTATAAGCAAGAGCTTAAAAAAAAAAAGATTCATAGGCTAGAGAGTTGGCTCAGTGGTTTAGAGCACTGGCTGTTCTTCCAGAAGACCTGAGTTCAATTCCCAGAACTTACATTGTGGCTCACAACTGTCTTTATAGCTCCAAGGGATTCAATGCCCCCTTCTGAACCTGAAGTCACCAGGTACACATGTGGCTCGCAGACCTATATACACACAGCCAATACCCAAACACATAAAATAAAATAAAAATGATATACTTTTAAAAAGGACTCCAACAGTATAAGTCATGAAATCACATGTGATAAAATACCTTCTGTGCAACCAGGGAGAAGAATGTCACAGTGAAGAGACAACTACAAAGTGGAGAAATATTTCCAATTACCAGACAAGGGAGGAATATATAAAATATAAAGAACTACAATAATTAACCCCCTCGAAAAATCATCCAATCAATAAAGGAGCTAATGAATTGATTAGACATTTCTCCAAAGAAGAAGAAATACAGACTGTGTAACTTACTAGTTATCAAGGAAATACATTTAAAAATTTGAGATTCCATCTCAACCCAGGAAAAATGTTTACTAAGAAAACAAATGGTGACAAGTACTAGCAAGGTTGTGAGGAAAGCAGAATCCTTGTGTAGGGTTGATCGGAGCATAAACTGGTGCAGTCAATGTAGAGTCAGTGTGTAGGTCCCTCAAACACCTAAACATTGTATCACATGACCCAGCTATTCCTCTCTGCCACATATAGCCAGAGGAGTCTAAGTCCCATGACAAAGATACTTCCTCACCCATGTTAATTGCTCTTCTATTCAAATAGCTAAGACACTGGAACCACCTTAGATGTTCAACAGATGAATGAATAAAGAGAATGTCATACATAGACAAGATGGAATCCTGATCAGCCACAAAGAAAAATGAAACTGGCATTGGCAGGAAAAAAAAATGGTCACAACTGGAGCACTAGGTTAAGGAAAATAAGCCAAGTTCACAAAGACAAATGTTACACGTTTTCTTTGATATGTGAACCTTAGGTTTAAATATCTCTCCCTCTCTCCCCTGCTTCTGTGTGTGAGTGTATGCGTGTGCATGTGCGTGTGCATGTACATGTGTGTGTTCGTGTGTGTGTGTGTCAATGTGTGTGATATTACCATAAAAAAGGGAAAAAGGACCATAAGTGAGGGGTGAGGGAGAAAGGAAGAGATTGTATGGGTGCAAAAGAGAAGAGAGGGTATTACCTGTGGGTAATTTTCTAGGACGTTCACATCCTACATAGCTGAAATTCCATGCAAGGTGACTAGTGCCTTCGTCACCTTTGCAATCTTCTCAGACTCTGACAACCACTGTTCCACTCTCTGCTTCTTGGGGTTGATTATCTGTCATTGTTTGTTTGATGGATGTTTACATATGAGGTCTCATTATGTTGCACAGGCTATTCTCAAACTCTTGATCTCTGTAGTACAGGATCTCCTTTTTTGAGTGTGCAGTATTTTTTTGGCCATTTGCCCTCACTGGACATTGTCTTGTCTAGGTATGATCCTAAACTGGCACTAACCTACACTGACCTTCTGAGGTCAACAAGTATGTTGTTGTATGTCCTGGGATTTAACAGAAAACCAGAGCCGAAGGATGAAAATGACTTCATTCCTTGTTGTCAGAAAGCTGAACCAATCCAAAGAGCTATACCCATCTCTAAACTTCCTATCCAGATGTGATCAACACTTAAATCCTGCTCTTCTCCTCTCTTCTCCTCTCCTCTCTCCCCCTCCCTTCTCCCCCTCTTCCTCCTCCTCCCCTTCTCCATCTGACGCCTATCCACCCTTCTCCTCCCCTTCTTTCTACTCTACCTCCTCTTCCTCTTTCTCCTCTGCCCTCCTTTTTCCCTCCTCCTTCCCCCTCTTTCTTTCCCCATTCCTCCTCCTCTCCCTTCTCCTCTTCCTCCTCTTCCTCCTCTTCCTCCTCTTCCTCCTCCTCCTCCTCCTCCTTCTTCTTCTTCTTCTTCTTCTTCTTCTTCTTCTTCTTCTTCTTCTTCTGTGATAGTGATTGAACCCAGGGTCTAGACACACTAAGCAAGTATTCTACTTCTTAGCTACATTCTCATCCTAAATGTCGTTTAGTAAATAAATTTGGTCTTTATATCTACTTATAATCAAAAGTTTACAACTAATAAATATATACTAAAGCTCTAATCTACAAATCTCCTTCCTGTCTGCAAGGTTGTCATTCACAATGTTATTAAAAGTATAAACCTTCCTTAAATTCATGATAAATATTCATAATACTCCTCATTGGTACTTCAAATTTTACTTTTGCTATAGACTTTTTCTCACCAAGTGGTTTTCTAAATAGCCTTATCACACGCTGAATATAGGTTTGTTAAATGACTATGTAATTTAATTTCATATAAATAAGCTAGTTTGTCAACATGATTTCTAGAATCCTAAGCTGTACGTAACTTTTGGTCACTTGTCTTTTATTAATAGGAAATTTTGTTTGATTATATACATATATCCAGATTTTATCATTTGTCAATAAAACTGATAATCATTCAACCAAGTTAAGCTTTATGCTTTTAAGGATTGGTGGTAAAGTAGGCAGCTAAACTCCTAAGCATCAAAGCACAGAAGTGGGTCTTCTAGTACAGTGATATCAACTTACAGTTTGGGCTACCCTGGTTGCCCAGCACCCTCCTGGTTGCTTACACAGTATTTCATTTAATGTTCTCAATAACTTAAAGTTGGGATATTTGTCACATATCACAGAGGAAGGTTCACATTCTTACAGGCTTTTAATGATCCCTTTCTCACAAATTGAAAAAGTAGGTATATATGTTACAAGCCAATTCCAGGTCTTCAAGACTTCAACATTACCTTTCCCACATATCATGCTACCACTTGAGAATTTATTTACTAATGGATTTATGGCTTAGTCACTGTCTTTCATTTATTCATGTTTCTTTTGAGACAGAGTCTCCTTTTGTAGCCTTGGCTGGCCTGTAATTCACTATGTAGAGCATGTTGGCCTCAAATTTAGAGATATTTGTAGGAGGAGCTAAGGTGGGAGGAGTTAGGAAAGGAAGAGCAAGAAGAGGAGTAAGGAGGAGAAGAAGAAAAGGAAGAGGAGGAGCTAGAAGACAGAGTGACAGAGAGGAGATGGAGGCGGATGTTTGAGTGTCTGTAGCAATCAAAGGCAGTTGGTATATCTAGGTTGGGTATTGGGTTACACTTCTGATTGTATGGGTATCTTGTTACTGATCATTACCAAATATATAAGCCTTTGATTAATCTTTTTGCTTTGTTTTGTTTTTTTTCGAGACAGGGTTTCTCTGTGTAGCCCTGGCTGTCCTGGAACTCACTCTGTAGACCAGGCTGGCCTTGAACTCAGAAATCCACCTGCCTCTGCCTCCTAAATCCTGGGATTAAAGGCGTGCACCACCACCACCCGGCTTTGATTAGTCTTTAAGCATTAGAGTCTCATTTTTTTCTACTGGGCCCTCATGGATGGCAGGATGGTCTTGGCAATGCCCATTCTTGCGGATACAGCGTGGAAGATTCGCAGAGTCATCTCCCATGCTGGCGTCTTGTGGGTGGCAGGGCTGGTGTTTCTGCCTGGCCGGTTCTAGCTGTGGCACGCTCGTGGCCTCTGGCCGAGAAACACGGCAGCTGAGCTAGGCAGAGCTGCTGCAGCTTAGATAGTTGGCCTGAACCAAAGGCCGAGTTTAAATAATCACAACAGATGTCTGCCTGCCTTTCTCTCAAGCTGATGGGATTAAAGTCATGTGCCAGCACACACAGCTTAACCAGTGTTCTTAAATACAGAATAAAATTATAGGCATAATGTACATATTCTTATTACCAATTATGGTATTTAGATAGGATAGAAGACATTACACTACTGCAATCAAATAGTTCACAGTTTCAGAACTCACTGTGTAGATACAGTATATATACTATAGCAGTTAATCAGTCATGAAGCTCTGGATTTATTATTGGTTCCATAAATTAAAGAAAATAATTTAGTTCATAGGAATGCTGTCCAAAGTGTACCATAATGAAAACTTATCATAGCTGGGGAAGATAAAGTGTTATAGTGCTTGCTTCAAATGCATGAGGTTCTGGGTCTGACCTCTAGTACTACGTTAAATCTAGTATGGATGTACATGCCTATAATCCTACCTTGGGAAGAGGAGACAGGGCTTTAAGATCATTTCTAACCACCCTGAGACTTCAAGGTCAGACTGGACTACAAGAGCGAGGTCTTGTCTCAAAAATGCATAAATAGAAGTTGGAGAAATGACTCAGTGGTTCAGAGCACTTACTACCCTGGCAGAAAATCCGAGTTCAGTTCCCAGCACTAAGATGGCCTCTCACAACTTTCTGTAACTCCAAGTCTTGGGAATCTGATGCTCTCCTTCTCCAAGCTCACACGAAGTACACATGCATATGTGCAGTAAAACACTCACACATGTGAAGTCAAAATAAATAAATCTTTTAAATAAATAAATGGATAAAACATGATCAGACAGGGCAACTAAGGTGGATGGCATCTTGAATAAACTATACAAATATGGCCATACTGTCTATGGCTATACCACCCTGAATATGCCTCATCTTGCCTGATCTGGGAAGCTAAGCAGGGTCAGGCCTAGTTAGTACTTACATGGGAAACAAATATGACCATATTACTGCAGAAGTAGACTTACATTCCACAGCCTCTGAAGGTGCATCAGCGTTACACCTGTGGAAACCCTAAAGGGGTTGCATGTGTTGTGCTGCTCAGTGAGGCGTATCGCTCCGACTCACCGCTGGGAAGATATTAACATGTATCATACTCAGTAGACTAGTCGTACATGTCAATGTCATGGATATCTGACCTGAAACTCAGTGTGCCTTTCATTCCAGTCATGGAACAGTGGACATGCATTCCCCCTCAGGCAGCAACAAGAGTGCAGAGAACAGCTCTCTGATTTGTATGCTGCGTTTGTGGACCTAGCCAAGATGCCTGTTTCAAATGTGCTCTTGTGTGGGAAAGCCTGTAAAACTGTGCTGTCCATACACTTTCAAAGCACAAATCAAATACATGTATAATAACAAAACAAAATGTATGATATATATTCTTCTAATTTAGCCACGCTCTTCTGGGAGATTCCACAGCTTGTACTGAATAGACACAATTGTAGGTTTCGTTTGTAATGCCTGCATAACAGAAGGGCTAGCAGTAATTAGTGCGGATACTTCATGTGACAGTGATTGTGTGCATGTAGTTTATAATTGGAATGATTGTTCAGGGTTAACAAGGCTTCACTTCACTGTCAACATGTACTTATTTCATTTGGAGTGCCGCCCATACACTGTGCTCACCATTAATTCAATGACGGTTTCAGGGAAACTTACTAAAGAGATTGCCAAATAAAATCATAGTTACATCTTAGTATACTTTGTCTCAGAACAATAGCCTATGGAAAACTGATGTGTTGGGAGAGCCCAAAGCTGATTCTTAACCATAGCATATTAGGAGACAATGCAATTGTATTACTTCTTGATGGTATAATTGACAACCGGGCTTTACTACTATGATGTATTCATCCGTTCACTGGGCCAGATTTTCTTCTCTTTCCCTCTCTCACTCTGTCTCAGCATTTCTTATGTACTCGTGCCATGACAGATTAAAAAAAAGAAGACTATCTTTATCTTTAAAGACTCAACAGTAAAGGAGAAGGAAAAGAAAAAATCTCATAAACAAAATAATACTAGAGGTGAGTGCAAATGTAGTTGTGCTCTAGATATTAGGGGAGTGTCTAGGTAGAGTGCACATGTCCTTTAGAAAAGGCTGGAAACCATGAGCAAAGTGAGCTGCCAGAGAAGCTACCAGAATAGGTACAGGCTGGAGCCTAAGGAAATACAGGTGTAGTAATGTCACACAAACAAAACTTCAAAATACCTGGAGATGACTCTGATGGTGTGTGTGTGTGTGTGTGTGTGTGTGTGTGTGTGTGTGTGTGTGTAGAGTTCAGCATCTCTCAGTCAACCAGGTGCCAAGTGAGTGTGCTGTCCAGTCAAGTCATCTGAGAGACTTGAAGCAGGCAATGAGGGTTGATGCCAACTGCTCTTCATTACAGTAGTTGAGAGAGAGGAGGAGATGGGGAGATGAAGTGGCTAGATTGCTTCATGTTATGTGGCTCACCTATACTTTTCCAGGATGACAAGAACCCACAGAAGGATGGGAGTCAGTACAGCTGTGCTCCAGGCATGGGACACTGGTGGAGCAGCATCCGCTGGGAAGTCAGCAGAGCTCACAAATAGAAAGAGTTAGAATTCCCGGAAGAATTTTCTAAAAACAAGTTCTGTGAAATAGCATGTGATATTCAATGTTTGATTAAATGGGAGGGAAAAAAATCCCCATAGGCAACCTTAGGGACATGTAATATTTGCTCTCAGTCATTGGGACTGATACTAAGAACGCATCTGAATGCAGCACGCCATGTCACAACACAACATCCGGGTATTTGAAAAACATCAAATACACAAATCGGCATCCAAAATAAATAAATGTAACAGGAAGTATTTGGTCAAGAAGTGCGTTGTTAGCTCTGTGGCTCCAGTGCTAACTGTCCACTCACAGCTCAATATATTCATAATGTAAAATATTGCTTGAGGAGGCAGCAATTTAGGGGCTCAGATCAGATCCATGATGAGGTATGTATGTGTGCGGTAACTAAAATAACCCAGTTATTCATTTAACATTTAGTATATCATTTCATTTAGGTTTTTCAAAAACAATTGTTTACAAGTATTATATATTTGCTCAAATATGTATTATCACCTATAGAAAACCTACAATTCCAGATGGCATTTCTGACAAGTATGTAGGAGAAAGACAATGACTTATTTATGCAATTCTAAATCTCCTATTCATTGCTGGTTTTCATAGTATGACATGCAGAAGAGCATGATGGGAAGATGGAAAAGGCATGTTACCGATTGCTTGTAATGTTTTGAGGATACAATGCCAAAAACTAAAAGGGTGTGTGTGATCGTGACATGTCAAGGAGGGACAATCAGGGCAAATGAGAGGAACAATTTTTAAAAAATGAAGATGAAAATTTAAACAATAAAATCTCTGGGTGGGCTGATGACTTTATTTTGCTTTTGGAAGCCACACCATAGTAAATATTTGTTGATTGTGCCCTTGACATTAATAAAGTACACTTTGAAACAGGGAGGGGTACGTTACATACAGGTATGTCCAGATTAATCCTGATTGAACTAAACATAACCTGCTCTCATAAGACTGATTCAAGAATGAATATTACCCTGGTTTTAAAAAATTAAATCTGATGGGTCATTTTCAGAGGTGCCTAAAGCCAGAAAATGCTAGACCCTTACTGAAGCCTGATAGTCTGACTACACCCTGACCCACCCAAACTCTAGTTTAGAATGCAGTACTAATAGCCAAGCCTTCCTACAAAGTCACACATCTAATAAGTCTGATAATTGAAAGGGTATAAAGTGTAGAGACGAGGCCCAGGCAGGTGATTTCTTGAGAAAAAGACAAAGGTAATAGAGAGAAGGAAAGATAGGACACAGATGGCCCCTAGCATTGTCCCCTCCAGATTCCTCAGCTATAGGGAACAGGAAGGAAGGGGCTTTGTTCTCCTTATGGTTTAAAACTGTCTTCAGCATTCAATCAGTACTCCCGCCTTTCTGGGCTCATGCCAGACTTGGCAAAGTTGTAAAATAAACTGTCCACTTTCTATAGTTTGAGGCTTTTGTGCTCTTTTTTTATGAAGCAAAGACTTCACAAAGATTACATATGTTAATCACATTTGCCTTCCCTTAGATCCTCCCAGCTTCTACCCATCTTCCTGTCTACCCAACTTAATGCTCCTCTCTTTGGAACAAAAACACAAGAACACCCTCTCCCCCCCTACATACACATGCACACAAAAAAAACAAAAACCAAACAAAAAAGACTGATGATTTATTGAGTTTTTCTCTCTCTCTCTCTCTCTCTCTCTCTCTCTCTCTCTCTCTTTTTAGAAAAATCCAAAACAAAAGAAAAAAGTCCACAAAAATACCATTGAGTCCATTTGTTTTGGCCTTTCAGAACAAGAGACACGGGAAAGAAGACTGGATACGATACTGACAATCAGTCAAAACCTGAAAATAGATATTTAAAATGCTTTGGAATTCTTAGTAGTGAGATATTTTCTCATTTCATTTCATTATATTTCAACTTTGATTATATTTTACAGAGGCATCTGTAAGAATGCAAACAGTGGTATCATGTGACTAATACCAAGATCATCCTCCACCTACGTGCCCAGAGGCATAGACTAACCAGGACACTTATTTTTCTTTCTCTTAGACTGAATCTTGTTATGGCTGGACCTCAGCATGTAGCTCACAATCCTCATGTCTCCACCTCCTGAGCCCATAAGTGTAATTTTGTGATGTCAGTTGGGATGAACAGGAACCTGACTTATGCTTAAATTCTCATGTTCAATGATATTAATTTCCTTGGTCCCATCCTTCCAGATTTCCTCAAAGCCCCTCAGAACACCAGGCAGTCTCCAAATTGCAAATATATTATTCCAATATGAAGGAGCATTTGAACACAGGATTCCAATTTATTAATTCACTGAGTTTTATAATATACCAATAGAGTTGTTTCAATGTGTGATTAAGGACATTGAATTGGGGGCTGGCTGGAGAGATGGCCCAGTGGTTAAGAGCATGGACTGCCCTTCTAGAGGTGCTGTGTTCAATTCCCAGCAACCACATGGTGGCTCACAACCATCTAAAATGGGATCCAGTACTGTCTTCTGGTGTGTCTGAAGAGAGCAAACAGTGTGCTCACATACATATAACAAATAGTTACATACATCTTAGAAAAAAAACAATCAAATTGTGGTTTCAGGGTTGCAGGGAAAACACAGACAGTGTAAAGAGGGGTTGGGATGGTCTGTGGCGGCTTAGACATCTTTGTCCTGCCCTGCTAACCCACTTCTGCTGTCGAGAATCCACTCCTGCCCAAAGAGCACTAAGAAAACTACTCAACGACACGGCGTTCTCTTGAAATTCAGTCTGTGGGGTCCAAGGCTGGGAGTGGTGTTAATTTAATGAACACACAGAATTGTTTCCTGGGTTCTTGCTAATTTCCCTAAATTAACTTTGTAGGCGTATGGGTGTCACTTTCTCAGACAGGATTTTAGGTTTGGTTTTGTGAAAACTTCGGTACACGAAAATAGCATCCTTTCTTAGTGTGAGACTTTTCCTTCATTTTCATTCTAGAGTGAGCCAACGAACCATGTCACCAAGCTTGTGATTCCAGCTTCATTCCTGTCACACATGACCAGCAAACATGCAGCCTTTTCCATATGGACTGAAGGTGCTTTCTTTTTTATTTTTTTCACACAAGCATTATGCTAAATACGATCTAGCTTGACAGGAAACTAAAACACTCTATTTGAGAAAAAAAATAGCAGAGACTTTAAGACTAGAGAAAGCACCTTCTTCCAGTCTTCACGTGCACGTTTTTCTCTGCAGGAGAGCGGGGTGAGGAAGCTGGAGACGAAGGGGCAGCATGCTCTTCATTGAACAGTGCTCCGCCTCCCCTCTTCGCCCCGCCCCCAACACCCGGCCCCGCCTCTTCTGGCCACGCCCCACCTCCCGACCCTGCCTCCACCGCGCCGGCGCCATGGCCGCCCAGGGGATCTGGAGGCCGGCGAGAGTAGTGCTTGGGAGGCCACCGCCTGGGGTCGAAGGCTTCCGACAGCAGCTCAGCCTAACCCTCCGTTCAGCTTCCGAGGGAGCCTGCGGCGGCTCCGCGCCCAGCTCGTTGGGAACGCCTGAAGGAGAACCGAGGCATCCAGCGAGCCGAGAGTTAACAGCGGCGGAGAAACACATCGCCGAGCTGCACCGGGCCGCCTGCGCGGTGAGGCCCGCTCCAGCCTGTCCCACGGCCTCTGCGCCTGCGCCTGCGCGCGTCCGACCTTCGGCCCCCCCCCCCCGAGGCAGCCCGGCCCGGAGGTCCTGGGTCTCCAGCCTGGGGCGGCGGGGCTGCCTAGTGCGTCTGTTCAGAGGGTCCTGCGACAAACCGGGTCGCACTTTTGCGTTCCGGACAGAGAGGTGTCTGCCCTGAGATTGAGAGCTCGGTTCGGTTTCTGATCTGTGTCCCAGCTACAGGCTTGTCCCAGGGTTTGTGTGTGTGCGCGCCCTCCAGTGTGTGAGTGTGTTGGGTGGGGAAAAGGGTGTTAAGGAACTGAGGGTAGAAAGAAGGACTGAGCAGTTAAAAGAAAAGTATGTGGTACGGGACATGTTGATTGTGCATGATAACTTGAGCAGCCTGCCGTCCAGTTACCTTAATAATGAAAACATAAGACAGACGCTTTACATTTTTGCTCTATGTCCTCTCATCCTTTGCCTCCAATCAAAGTGAGCAGAAGAAGTTACAGTCCGGCAAGTTTGCATTTTTCCCTAGGCATTCTTAAATAACCTTTTCTTCTGATTTGTGGATATGATAATTGCTTGTCACCACCAGTATCTAACCTTATCTCCCTTCAGGTTCCTGACACTTTAGAATACAATAGTTTGAAGATAGCATTATTTATATTTTAAGTTTTATAATGACATAAAAGTGATTTGTAATAAACCTATGTATTACGCTCTGTGTTTGTCTAGTACTTGATAAGACCACTGAGTATTATTTGATTTGGATTGAGCCACAGAGGCAGAGAAAAACCTTGAACATTTCCTAAGGTTGACACTCTCCCTTGGGAGTAGTATGCCCCGAAAATCCACGGTCTAACCCTTTCATGTGTTGAAAGTGAATAAAGATTTATCGAATGATTACTGACAGCTTTTGACTGTTCTTGCTTGTGCTCTCATTTTAAATATAACGCATGCAGTTTGTTTCCACAAGTCACCATACAAATATGGTTGGTAAACGCCAGAAGTCTCATCATTTTTCACGGCAAACAACAGTGGCATGTATGTAGACTGGTTCAATCAAGATAGAAAAAGGAAGGGAGGAGGTATTTGCACCTGGGAACCCACAACCTTTTCATCAGTGTGGATTTTGCAGGTTGTGTGACTGTCCAGGAGACCAGAAGCAAACCCAAAAGCATGTTGATGTTTTGCTTTTCTGCAAATAAGAGCTCCCAAATGGCAGTATTTTTCCATGCCTCAAGGAAGATAGCGCCCTTACCTTTCCCCGTTGCTGAACTGGATGTCTTGCTTTCCATGGACGTCTTGCTCTCCAGTTAAACTGTCAGCAAACTTGTCTCATCTTTGTTGTCATAATTGTCCGAGGCTCATGTAATGAGAAATTAACTGTGTGTAAGCAGCCGACAAACTCAGAGGTACACTATCCACATGAGCAACCTGTTAGGCTTCTAGGTTGCCAGATAATCGTCTCCAGAAAACACAGAAGCTAAGTGAAAACTATAAAGGGTTTGCAGTGTTTTGTTTATTTGCCTCTTTGTGGCAAGGGGGAAGAGAAAAGAAAAGAAAAGGACATGAGGTTCTGACAGTGGGTCATTCTAAAGTAGTGTTGGGTGGATCTGCTGTTGTCACAAGGCCTCAGGATTTGGGTGACCCCTGAGACCAGCACTGGGACTTGCTGAATTCTTACTGCCCTGATCTATCTGTGCAGGAATGCCTTAGAGTGAACCCAGACTTGAACTAACATAAGTTGACCAAAATGTCATTCCTATGGGCTTTTATATAACACTTAGACCATTAGGAGCTCAGTGTATCACTCCTGCACATACTTAATGAATGACTTCATTAAGTATAACTTGGACAGCTGAAGTTGTTCATGATCAATTGGAAAATGTATGCCAGAGCCGTCAGGAGTGGTACATGCCTTGCATCCGAGGCTGAAGCAGACAGGTTAGTTGTGAGCTTAAGGCCAGCCTGATCTACATAGTTCTGGACCAGGAAAGGCCATATAGTGAGACCATCTCAGAGAGAAAGAGAGGGTGTGTGTGTGTGTGTGTGTGTGTGTGTGTGTGTGTGTGCCTGTGCCAGAAGACCTACTGTTTTCATGCATGTTTTAATGAAAGTATGTGCAGGAGTGATACACTGAGTTCCTAATGGTCAAAGTGTTATATAAAAGCCCATAGGAAAGTTCCCCTATAAAATCTGGAGGCTAAGAAACATCATTAACATGATATATGTCCATAGGAGAAGTCACAATGCCTTTCCCTGCACACACAGTGCTTTGGAGGCTTTATTTTTTAAATCACAATTGCATATAAGTGGAAAATACATCCTGAAGTTTGAAGCAGTATCCTGGAAATTGCTGTTGATCAAGCTTGTTAAGGCAGTGAGCGTTGATGTGGCAAAACAATACCTTTTCAGTTAAGATGAGATCTAACAACACCAGTGATGGAGAGGACAGGACAACTGTGGACCTTGTAGTGCAGTAACACATCGGGAAGTTATAGAAAATACTCAAGAATGGCAAAGGCAATGCTTCTCTGTGAGGCCTGTTTGGCTTTGATTAGCACCTTTTCTGTGAGTTTAAATCATTAGCCACATATTGTAAGTACTGAAATTGTAACTGCAGCTTCTGAGTGCAGTTCATTTCCAGCCTCTTAAGCTCTTAAAGTCATCTAAATCACCTGTTATTAAGCTTGTTACCTAGAGGCAGAATGAAAAATATCAGAGCGGCAGCCACATAGTCGTCGCATACAGAGGAGTTCTTGTTTTTCTATCAACTTCTCATTTTACTCAAACTGTATGCTTTTCCCCTTTAATCACATACAGTTAGCTTGTATATAGCGTTGAAATGCACATGCTCTTTAATGACAAGCGCCACTACAATTACTGGAAAAGAAATTTAATACTGGTCTTTCTTTTAATTTTTACAATCGTTTTGGACTAAAAATATTGCTAGGGAGATATGATGAACATTAACGAAGATTGATGTATTGTTTTATTACTCTTCAGGCTGGCCAGCTAAGCTATGTGGACCCAGCTACCGGCTATGTGGTTCTCACAAGGCTGGCCCACTTGCAGAGAGGCGCCTGCTGTGGCTCTGCCTGCAGACACGTGAGTAACAATTCTCGAATTACCCTGGCAGTTTGCTGAGCTTCTGTAACTTCATAAATACCTATTATTTGAACAACAAGTCAAATAAAAAAGCTAAATAGACCTAGAGCGTGCTTTTCACAAGCTGGTTTAGCAAAGGACAATGAAGCTGTTAGTACCAACACAGGACCTTTAAAGTTAATGGAATTTTGTAACATTTCACTGCATCAGCTCCTCCAAATGCTAAGACCTGAAATTCAGGGGAGCTCTTTATTTCAAGAAAAGCTTTCCTGAAGTCTGAAAGAAGTTGTATTCACTAGGCATGCACAGAGGGCAAGAAGAGAAACCAACCCCCTCCTTCCCCCCCCAAAAAAAATGTTGCAAGCCAGATCCTAAAAATACTGCTAGCTTAAGAAGCAGAAATTTGCAGATCTTGTAATGATAAGACTTCTTTCTTCCCTTCCACTCCACTCCCTGCTTCACATGCTTTCCCTCAGCATACAGATCTCAGTGCTGGAGCTCAACTTTTCTGTAGTTCATATTCTTTCTGTCTCTATTTCTCTATCTTTCACTCTTTGCTCCACCCCCACTTTCTCTGCCTTCCTGTCCCTTTCTCTCTGTCTCTGTCTCTGTCTCTCTGTCTTTCCCTCTGTGTCTCTGCCTCTCTCTGTCTCTCTCTGCCTCTGTGTCTCTGTCTCTCTCTGCCTGCCTCTCTCTGTCTCCTGTCCCTCCCTTTTCCCCTCCACACTTCATTCTCTGCTTTCTTCTAGCCTGTGTTTAAATTGTGTTTAAAGTAAGTGTGAGACCAGATTAGTCCAAAGTTCGTGCCATAGGTCTGAGTGTGCTTATTTCAAGAGTCTCATGCCTATGCTTAATAATCAAAGCGAATGAACTATTTCTTCCTGTTTTCTGATCAAAGAAGAGATCAGAGTTTGTTTGTTTCCTGTTGGAAGGTATATCTCTGAGGCACATTGTTAGTAGGTTAAGGTTATAACCAGATAACATCTGTTTACAGAATATTTTATATGTTTTTCCTAAAAGAAGATGTTATTCCTTTTACTAATTAAAGACTAGACAGTAAATGCTCATATGAACTGTGGACAGTGTTCTAAAAGTCAGCCTTCACTTTTATGGATTCTCCTATCTGTGCCATGAACTGTTTCTAATCAAATGCATAAGAGCTTTGTGTAAATCTCACACCCATGGATTTTGTAAGAAAAGGGGTTTGGTAATAAAATTCTTGAGGCTGGAAAGATATACTTAGGAAATGGTTCCTGGATCCTAATTAGGGCTATTTACTCAAAGTTCCTAGTGTACTTCTTAGTCCCCAAGACATATAGATCAAGTGATTTAAAACATTGTTAACAGCACTTTTTTTCTCACCATGAGAAATGTACTTTCCCACAATGACTGTTAAATAATTCCATAATCATTTGCTGTCCTTCTTTTTCAGTGTCCATATGGCCAAGTCAATGTGAAAGATCCATCCAAGAAGAAGCAATTCAACTCCTATTTTTATGCTTGACGGTAGCTTCATCTCTTTTCTGTCAAATTAAGCGTGCGTGTGTTTTTGAAAATAAAGCCCTAATCTAGAATTATCTGTTATGAATATTTGAACACTTAGTTAATATTAAGTACATACATCCAAAAGAAGATCCACAAAATACACATTATTTTCTCTTCTTTTTGCTGCATGGCCACAGGCATACGTTGAAGGAGAAAACAATGGCTGTCCTATTGCATGGAAGGAGCTGTCAGGTCATAGAGCAGCTTTGAGTTTTTCTTATAGCTTTACTTCTTCCATATTTCCCCTCATCAGTGCAAGGAAGTTTGCTGGTAAATAGCAAGCACATTTTGTATTTGTATCTTCAACTTAAGGCAATGGATACAGTACCATGTATTGCAGCATACTGATACCCAGAAAATGGTACCCTGCAGCAGGAGCTGTTCCCACCATCTGTCCATCTGCTCTTTCAGTGTAAACTTCTTATCATTTTGATATGGGGGTGTGTGTCAGACATGCTTCTCTTAGACCTCCTCCTCTTCTTGTGACACCTCCCAGGCAAACCTGCCTTTGAACTTCTTTCTAGCTCTGTATAGGTGTTGTCCATTGTGGGGATTTCCCTGTGAGAGCCCAGCTTCCAGTGAGACAGGATCTCCCAGGAATTGTTTTCACACCTCAGGTTCTCCTGTAGGACAGTAGCCACTGTGAGGCCCTTTTTCTGCCAGTGAATGAAAGAGTTAGGCAGTAACTGACTTCTGCTGCCCAGAGGAAGCCCAGGAACCTCAAAGCCCCACCTCTGTCTCCCTGCCAACCATTGGCCATTGGCAACTTTATTCACCAATTAGAGCCAACTGGGGGCATGGATCCTCAGTGTCTTACAGGTCGATATGCGGGTTCCTGGGTGATTTGGGGAGCTGAATTAATACAAATAGCATTAGAACCAACCCGCAATAATGGAACTCCCAGGGACATCCTTTCTTTCTCTTAGTACATTCCTTATAAACAAACAAACACCTAGCCATCATGGAGATCGGCAATTCTTGGGATTTCAATGTGCAGCTTAGTAGCTGCTGGGTTCGGAAGGAAAGAGGAGGCAATTATTCTTGCCTACATTTGATGCCAGGAGGAGAGGTCTGTTATGGTTCTGAAGAGATCTAACTTGGGTCCACTGAGGGTCTTTGTATTAGCAAAATGCCCCCTCCTCAAAGACATTTATTACAAAGTCCTTTGCTCAACAAAGTCCTAACATTAAAAAAAAAATTGGTAGGGCTTTGCTTCATCTGAACAATGAATGATATAACAGGACCATAGCTTCCACAGTAAACACAATATTGCCACATAAATGAACTTGGCTGCAAGAGGACTGAAGCTATATGGTTTTCACACATTGTAAAGTAAAGACTCAGGTCTCTTAGTGGGTGCATAGATACGAACACATGGAGATGCCCAGAAATAGCAATATCCCATATAAATCAATTCTGGTATAGCCACACTCTCAAGGTTTCTAGAGACTCCTCCTGCCCCAGGGTACAATAAATCAAGAGAGACTGATTTTTTTGGATTGTTTCTAACACAGAATGACCCAAGGGAAGCTAAGGTTACTAGAACAGGGGTGGAGATGGATTTCTGAGGCTACATTCTCTCAGCTGGGAGAAGGCCCTCCCTAGCTGTGGTGGCAATCCTCTTTCAGGGGCTGCACTGTCCCCACTGATTAAGAAGGTCGAGAAGAATAATTTTATCTTTTCAAGTAAAACTTGAAGTTCCAAAGTGGGTGTTTGCAACAGACGGGATCCTGAAGTTTTCAATGGCTCCACTAAGGGTCTTTGTTTCAGCAGAATGCCCCTCTCTTCCAAGGGTATTTTTTGCTATGTCCTTTGCTCAACAAAGCCAGTCAGAACATCAAAAACTGATAGGGCTTTGATTTCTCTCCAGACAAGATTAGGGAAGGACCTACCTACCTACCTGATGAATGGCAGTTGCTATATTGTGTCCCTCAGCTGTTAGAAGACTCTGGACTTCAGGGCTCCAGGTCAGCCCAAAAGGAACCTTGCCCTTCCACACCTTACCCTTCACTCCTCCCGCCTCAGCCTCCCACTCATCTACCGATGACTGGCGGAAGCTTGTGAACCGACATCTGCCAATGGTGGAGAATTAAAAGCTCCGTGTCACTTTTTTCACTACCCTACAATACCTAAGATGCATTTTCAGATTCGAAAGTAATTCTCAAAAAAGTTAAAAGGCACTGCATAGGACTGAATTCCAGAACACCTAAGCGTTCCTAGTGCCCTGTTCAATGATTAGCATAAAAGCTGAACCCAAGAGTCTTGTTCCCTCCAGGAGGATACAATAGAAAAACTAAGTTGAATAACCCAGGGTGATCCTGGGAAAGCCTGTTTGGCCGAAGGGACTAGTTCACGAAGTCCAGTGGAACCCGAGGCTCAGTCTCTAGGGCTCCCGAGCGACTTTCTGCAGCGTAGGATGCAGAGTGGGTACGGGCTGGGGGCTGGGACGGAGGCTTGAATTCGCTATTCCTGAGCTGTCCCTTAAAGCTCCAAACTGTGGTGAGCTTGTGGAACTGGCTAGCTTCCATCCCCGCACAATTCCGTGGTTTTTGCTGGTGGCTTTGAGGCACACGAATGCCTTTAGCCCATCCAGTCCTTGGCCCATGCCAAGTCAAGGAGCCGCTAAGACTGCGAGGCTTTGGGGAGCAGACGGGTGGGGGAGGGCGGCGCCGTCGCTGACCGGCGTTCCGGAGCTGCCAATCTCTCTGCTCACACCTCCTTCCCCACAGGCGCGGGAGCCCAGGCTAATCCCCCGCCTCCCCATCTCCGACTGCGAGGGGTGCCCTGGCTGGGGAGTGGGGTAAATAATTGGCCAGAGGTCTGGCTTCCGAGTCTCCTCCACTTCCCAGCGGCTCCTGGGAACCTGGGGCTACGCAGTCCTAGAGGAACCTGAGACCAGGTAACAGGGGCCTCGTTCGGTCCCGGGTCCCAAAGCATCTCTGCGGTAGCCATCTCCGCGGGTTTGAGTGTAGGTTTCCTTCTAGAAGGTTAGTTTCAGCCCTTGCTCAAGGACCCAAGAGGGACAGGTGTCTTGGGCTCCCTCGTGGACTGGTCTCAACGGCCGCCATCCAGAGAAGACTGCTCTCCAACTTGCTGGGTTTCTAATGCCTGGCTTCGGAGCACCAACTCTGAGTAAAGCATAAGGAGAGGAAGGCGGGGATGGTGTGTGAGCAATCACTAGCTTAGCCCATTTTCCCCAGGAGCTACCACCATTCACCGTCTATGTAACAGGCACCAGCTGGCGGCAGCATCTTTTAGGTATCAGCTTGAGCAAAGCAAAGGCAGACTAGGGGTCCGGGAGCCCAGGGTGCACTGCGGGGCTCCAGCTCCCCTCCCACCCACCCCCACCCCGGCTGCGCCCAAGCCTCGGGATGCTCGTGGCTTTATGAGGTTCCCTTGCCGCCAAGTCTTCCATTAACACCTCCTTGGATTATTGAGAGGCTGGCAGGGCTGAGCGTGGCCTCAGAACGGGTGTTGGGGCACTGGCCAGAGGCTGAGCCCTCTGCCACCCCCACCCCTGCCTTTTCCGATTTGAGAAAGCATAAACAGAAAATAAAAGACAGGTGGAGGAGGCTGAAGGTCAGAGGTGAGAGATTCAGGTCAATACTGGAAAGAGAAGGGAGGAGCAGAGGGAGAGAAGGAGGGAGAGAGGGAGGAAGGGAGGGAGGGAGGGAGGGAGAGAGAGCGCTTAAGTTCATTCACTGGCTTGTTTATTTGATTAACCGAGTGAGACGTGGGGACTAGCCCACAGCCCTGACCGCCACCTCTGGCCACCTCCTCTCCAAAAACCAAATATTTGAGAAGAACCAAGAAAAGACATCAAGGTAATAATATCCCGTTAGGTTGTAGTGGGGAGTGCTTTACTCCCCCCACCCCGGGTGGGGGTAGGGGAAGAGGTGCGTCTAGTCCGGGTGTCCCTGGAGCTCTGGAAAGGAAACTCAGCTAAGCTCTAACCCCCTGGGTCCCCGAATCTTAGCAAACAAGAGGCTGAGTCCCGCCCAACCAAGGGGAGAAGGTTCTTGGGGCCGGAGCGGTAATGTCTAGCTGACACGCCAGGTTTTCTTTTTCTAACAGCACAACCGCATTTCACTGCGCGATCCACCCCTCTTGCAGAAAGAATGCTGAACGGCACCACTCTAGAGGCAGGTGAGTCCGCTCCAGCGCCCTCAGTATTTTCCGTGCCAATGTTTTCTTGGGCGTGTGTTCCAGGTAAGTGTGCGTGTGTGTGTGTGTGTGTGTGTGTGTGTGAGAGAGAGAGAGAGAGAGAGAGAGAGAGAGAGAGAGAGAGAGAGATATTTTGTGTGTGTCCCAGTATGTGTTCGTGAGCATGTCTTTTTGAGTGGAAGGATCATATCTGTCTTAAAATTAAGCTATGCTTTGGAGGCTAGAAAAGATTTTGACTTCCCGTAACCTGCTCCCCTTCCCTCACCTCGCGTTTTGGCTCTTTTCTTCCATTCCATTGATTTTCCTTGGAGTCTAGCTAGGGTCAGGGCTCTAGGCAGAGGTCAGGGTATCATTGGGCCTGAAGAAAGCACACTCACAAGGGACTTGAGACCCTCTGTGGAGTGCGGGATGTCTCTTTACTGGAAGCAAGTACCTTGTAGGGCTTGAATGGTAACTTATCTTATTCGCATTTTGTTTGGTTGTTCATCACTAATCCATTGTCCCTCATAGAATTTCCTGTTTGTTTTGGGGCTCTGGAGGCACAGCAAGTCATAGGTAAAAGAGCTTCAAGTTTCCGAAGCGAAGCACGGCATTCTAGCCCCCGGGGTGGTAGCCTTGTTGGGATGGAGGTTAGGGTCAAGATTTAAGAACACAGGTTTGAAGATAGCAAGCAGTTGTCATGGGCCTTTGTGGTCGCAGGTGTTCGTGCACTAGCAGGGCGTAGACTTGCTTGTCCCTAACCCGGCCTAGACATCTGTCCCAGAGAACAGCAGGCAACAGTGCGAGTGTGGCAGCTGGACTGCGGCCTGGGCCTGCCGAGAGTAGCATCTCCCAGGCTCCTGCAGCCACAGCTCTGAAGGCTCACTTGCAAGTCTAGAGGAAAGCTTTACTCATAGGACTGAATCCGAGGCGCTCTGTGATGCAGAAGCAGACTGGACCTGCGTTTGGGACAGAAGGTTTACTCATAGAAAGCTGTCCAGAAAAAGGTTTGGGGACTTACCTCTGTTCACCTCTAGCAGGGAGCAGTCAGTGTCTTCCAAGGCCAGTGGGCTCCACGAATGAAAGCAGGGTTCCTAGCTTCATAACACCTCTGACTTTTCTTGGCTGTTTGGATACCTCCACATGCCAGAACCTAGACAAGATCTCCAAAGCTTTGCCTTTTCAATCAACAGTATTCTTAGGATCTGAAGGAAAGGAACCGTACCTTCTTATGGCCAAACTTGCAAGCACTGGATCAGGGTTATCACAATTCAGGTCTAAAGAGACCCCAGTCTTTTACAGATGAAAGATGAGCATTTGCTGGGTTATTTTCCTCTCTGGAACTTAAAGCCATGCAGCTTTGGGACAAACCAGGGCATCTCTACTTTTCCTCTTCTAGCCACCCCACCACCACCACCCAGGAGTCATCTAAGCCAGAGACCTTTCCCCAGGTGGGACTGCCTGAGCCCAGACAATGGCCCTTCATCCTTTCCTCCTGTGCCCTCATGGAAACGCTGTAATCTGGTACACAGTAGCCCCATGGATAGCCACAGAGCAGGAAAGAGCACAGTAGCTTTCCTATTCTTGGGGAGGAAGGCAGTGCCAGGCCAGGAATCTGCCCCACTGCCTCTAATAATACTTTAGCTTTGGAAAGAAGACTCCAGATCCTACTGGGAACGCAGGTCGCCGTCAATGGTGCTGAAGTCTTAGTCTCTGGAATTGAGCTCCTACTGCTCCAGTTTCCGTTGGACATGTGCAGCCCATTCCGCCTGGAATTGGGAGGAAGAGAAACACTTCCTGGGTGAAAGGAGAGCTTTTTCCTGGCAAAGCTGCCAGGATGCTTTCCCTATTGAAAGCACCGAGAGCCCTTTAAATGAAGAAAAGGAAGTGATATGAGCTCTTCACTAACCTCTTAGGAATCCTAGTAAAAAAAAGGTAGCATATTCTGTGTGACTCACCTGCGTCTCAGGCCATCTGCCCCTCTACTCCTTTGGGGCTTCTTTTTGAGGAACTGGGAGAGAAGAGTAGGCTGGACCAATGGGGACTATTTCCCCAGAACTAACTAGGACCTCACAAACTCCACTAGACCCCTTCCTCTTTCCCACCTTTCCAAAGACTTCCTGCATTTTCAGAGCAAGGAAAAAAAAAAAAAACCTCATGGCTTTTGGCTTCTTTGTGGGAGTGGCCAATCTCTGTTGACCCTGGAATGTATTACCGGGAGTTTTATAAGAAAGAACAGTCCTAGGTAGTTTTCAGCTAGAAACAGGATTGTAAGAGGTACTCTACCCTGCTTCTCCTTACAGATGATTTAAAGATATGTATAGAGAAAGCAGATTGGATGAATGAAAGAGTGAATGAATGAATACAAGCTTACAAGATGTCTGTGCTTGGCCCAAAGTTATTACTTTTTTTGAGAGATGTTTCTAAGTTTTCCTTCATGAAGTCAGCATCCAACATCCAAGGTCAATTCCAAACACTTCTGTTTGAAAGTGGGTAGTGTTTAGGTAGAGTGGACCCCAGTCCTATATTTACTTTTGGCTTCTAGTCTCCTTGGGTTAATTGACTAGTTCTTGGGGTAGACCCCTCCTCTTTCTCCTCCTCCTTGGGCTCCGAGTCAGTTTAACTGCTGACTTGTGTGAAGGCAATCTGCCTCTTTGTGAGCAGACCTGCTGTCTCTGAAAGGGCCCCTGACCCAGCCCTTCCTTGGGGCCCTTCCTGTGTGCACGTGGGTTTAGAGAGCTCATTGATTTCCATCCAAAGGGGCTAATTACATTACTTACAGTAAATAGCCGTCCTGCTGTCAGGTAGGGCTGCCAAAATGGGGAGGGGGGAGTCTCCAGCTTAGTTCACTTGATTGGCTTCATTTTTTGTGTGAAATTGTGTTTTATGAGCTGTATTCTGGCACCCAGAGGACCCTAAAAGCGTCCACTCTGCAAATAACATTATTTTGACCCGGAGGGGAAAAAAAGGTAGGGAAATAGTGGAGACTTGAGTTTCACGAAGACGCGACCCCTGGAGCCTCAGAAAGTGAAGCTTTGGAACAGGAAGTTAGGCTGCTGCACCAGGGGTTGTTTCCTCCTCCTCCTCCTCCTCCTCCTCCTCCTCCTCCTCCTCCTCCTCCTCCTCCTCCTCCTCCTCGATCCTTCTCCGTCTCTTCCCCTTTCACGTCCTTCCTTCCCTCCCTCCTTCCTAAGTCCCACTCTCGTTACACCGTTCCTTTATTCTCTCCTTTCTTCCTTTCCTTTGCTAACCCCTTTCCCCAGTTTCTTCTCCTCGGCCTTCCTTTCAGATTGGGTTTAAAGTTCCACGTGGAACTGCCTGGGTGGAGGGAGTTGGCGGTGCTGCGGGGTGCTGCTTCAGCTTTCTAGACGGAGACCCCGATCTTCCCGGCAAGGCCGCAGAGTGGTGGAGAAGCCGAGAGTGGCAAGCACGGGGAAAGGAGCGAAAGCCGCCAAGCTTTCTTCCCTTTTGCGGATTAAGTTCCTGTAGCTGCTCCTCGCATCAGGATCCTAGGATTCCCCCCCCCCCCCGGGCCGTTTCAGTGAATCCACAATATCAGAATATTGTGGTATTGTGGACATTTTTTAATGGGTCCAGAGGGAGGGAAAGGGCCGAGCTAACAAGAACAGAGGGCGACAAAACAATACCATCTCCTGTGAGAAGCAGTCTGCCATCCTGCCGGTTCGTTCTCACTTCCCCGCCTCCACCCCGAGCCTCTTTCACACCCTCCTAAGTGTGCGGAACACTAGCGCTATTGCCTCGTCCTACCTACCTAGTTGGGCGTCCAGCACACCCAAGACCTGTGCACGTTGACAAATTCCAAAGGGGACTCTAGAATCTCCAAGAGTTTACCTTCAATCTAGAATTAGGTAAAAGAGTAACCCACTCCGCGGCCAAGGTTCTTACAGGTCTACAAAACCATGTCCTGGTCTCTACATTCGAAAATAATATATATATAATTACACACATATATGTGTGTATGTATGTCTCTCTCCAAAAGTATTCCTCAGAAAAGTAGGCTCTCCATGCCCTTCTTCACTTTGGTGGGCGTCTCAGAGCCTGGTGGCACCTCCTGCCCTCGAGGAGGTTAGACAAGAAGACAACTGTGGGAAGAGTGCTTTTAATAAGTTAGTTAAGCCGAGATGGGGAGGAAGGGAGCACGCATTAAAAGTACCGTTGCCGTGGAGTGCTTCAAAGTCTGCAGGGGGGTTTATACATTTCTGGTGACAGCCTTGTAAAATGGGGATTTTAAAAAGTCCCCATGTAGATGAGAAGGAAACTTAAGATTTGGGGCTGATCTGTGCACTCCTGGCTGGGGTCGGATGAACTAGGATCAAATCCAGGACTCAGACAATAAGGGCTCCTTTACCGCTTTAAAACATGACTGTTGGGAACTCTTGGAAGGATGTGTGCTTGAGGGTGTGTGTGTGTGTGTGTGTGTGTGTGTGTGTGTGTGTGCAGGCGCGCGTGGGGAGGGTGTAAAGGCCCCCTCCTTTTGCCTCCCCCCAGTCCCCCACCCCTTTGTAATGTTTGTCCCTGCTTGCCCATCACCAGGGGGTTGAGAGGAGGTATGACAGGTCTTTGTTGTCTGAATAAAAATCCGTGGCAGCTCCAGGGAGAGGACTCCTCCTACTAAATTATCAAAAATGGGCTGGCTTTAGTCTCTTAACAAATTGGACAGAGCTCCGGCTGGAGCAGTCCCCAACGCAACCTACAAGCACTGGGAACTTGCAGGCAGCCGGGGACCGCTGAATATAGCACTTCGTTTTCTTTCTTTGTGTTCAAAACTATTTTTCTTTCTTCCTTAGATTTTGTTTTCTTTCTTCCCCCCCCCTTCAACTCCCCTCCCCCGGCAGTTGTTTCCCATTAGTAACTCGATCTCTCACTGCAGTTAGATTCGCCTGCTTTCCCCTCCGTCCGCGTTTGTTTGTTTTCTGCACATCTTTTTCTGGAAAACGGTGGACCTTCCCACCCCCCGGTCCCCTTTCCTGTCATTCTTTTGCCCCGATCTTTTCCTCTCAAGTAGAGCTATTTCTACACTGTCGTTCACTTCTTTTCTCTCTTGTCCCCGTCCCCCACACGTCTCTACGCTCCTGCACTGCGCAGCCCTGTGCGGTCGGTTTTGCTTCTTCACTCGAATGAACTGAGAGCCCCAGGCGTGTGTTTATGGAAATAGTGGGGTGCCGAGCCGAAAACAATTCGTGTCCTTTCCGCCCCCCAGCCATGCTCTTCCACGGAATCTCCGGAGGCCACATCCAAGGTATCATGGAGGAGATGGAGCGCAGATCCAAGACCGAGGCCCGTCTGGCCAAAGGCACTCAGCTCAACGGCCGCGACGCGGTAAGGACTAACCCCGGCGCAGCGCCCAGGAAACTGAGAGTCTCCGGCCCGCCCAGGTTGGGGATGGCGGGTCCCGGGGACTTTTGCCTAGGGATGCTCGCTAGGTTTTCACGAGAGGTGTGCTTGCTAGGCAAGGTTCCCTTTCCAAATCGAGGTGTCTAGGATGTTGCAGTCCTGAGCTCTCCAGCCTTTGTATAGCAGCTGATCGGGAGCCGACAGGGCAGCGGGCCTTGAAGGAGCGGGCGTGCTCCCTGCCAGTCACAAACTCCAGTCTCCGGCGACTCGGCCGCCAGGCCGGATCCGCCGCCCCGAGGGCAAGCCTTGGTGCAGGTAATAGGGGACCACTTCCGGGCAAGGTGTCCTTAACAGGCTGCAGCCGTGAGACTCTCAGTCTCTGGGATAGAAGACCAGACCTTCAGAGTAGACCCCAACGCGCTGGTCCGTTTCAAATTCTTCAGACTCTTAAAGCTCGGCACCGGAAAACAGAGATTGTTAGGGGCTCTGCATGATTCTCAGCTACCCTGGCCACAAAATTGCATTTCTCTTCCTTACGGGGCGGGTGTCTTGAATAGTGGGAAATCGAATAAAATGCGAAGGAGCAGCTCCTTAGTCTAAAAACAAGATCAAGAACTCTACAACCCCAAGAGATGCGATCAAGTATTGCGGTTCCTATTCGTAACAGCAGTTATGTCTTCGTGAAAGTACCAGTAACCTAAACATGCTACAGAAGTCTGCGGAGATGATTCCGGGCAAAGAGTTCTGTGTAGACTCTCTATCACAGCGAGAACTGTAGCTCAAACTGACCTGAGAGGGCTCTAGACAATCAGCGAGGTTTTGGATAAATAGCCCACTATCGCTATTTACTATTGTACTATTTGTACAATTAATTCAGGGAGAATCCAATATCCGAGTAAAGGACGAAATCTATCCTTCCCATGCCGCCAAAATGTAATAGGGTAAACCTGGACTATTTCTGCTAGTCTGAGGAAAGGGTCCAGAGGTGAACTTCTTTTCACTTTTAAGGGCTATTTTATTTAAAAAGCGGCGATCAGATCCTGACTGGGATCCTCAGAGTGAGTCTTACCGCCTTAGCTAGCCTCATTTGAGATCTAGGTCTTAGATTGGGAATCAAAAATTTCAAGATAATTATCTGTGCTGTTTATGCTGGCTAGAGAAAAGAGCCAGTATACGGAAAAGAATGGATGGAGGTCCTTCTTTCAGGACAGGCACTTTACTTCCTTACCAGGGATAGGACGACGGCCTTGAACTGAGAGAACAGCAAGATCTGCTAAGTATGTCCGAGTCACAATGACGGCCAAATTATTCTGCCTATAAAAAATTAGAAAGATAGAATTATAGTATTGTTTGTGTAAAAAATCCATGTACTTCAGAATTCTAGTTCTCAATAACAGTTTCTGTTATTTTATTTTGTGTATTGTTTGAAAGTCACAGAATTTTAGCCTTAGTCATGCTACTTCTGGACAAACATCAAAACATCCTGTAGGCTCTCAGCAAGCTCAAGATGTCAAGATATTTTTAGGGTCACAGGGCTAGGAGGATCGGGTTGCTAGGAAGGGGAGAAGTTGCAAATGTTTCCCCCACTTTTGCTTTAACGTGCTGTGGCCCTTGCAGTGATGCGCTCTGTTTTGCTCTGGGGATTCCCTCTGCCAAGACGTCCCGGGTTGTACGGCAACGCCCCGAATCCCCCCTCAGCCTTGTCTGGTGCTTTTTTCGCAGGGTATGCCCCCGCTCAGCCCTGAGAAGCCTGCTCTGTGCGCCGGCTGCGGGGGCAAGATCTCCGACAGGTACTATCTGCTGGCCGTAGACAAACAGTGGCACCTTAGGTGCCTGAAGTGCTGTGAATGTAAGCTGGCCCTGGAATCTGAGCTCACTTGCTTTGCCAAGGACGGTAGCATTTACTGCAAGGAGGATTACTACAGGTACTGTCCCTCCCTCCCTCATTCACACACTCCTCTGACCCAATACACCTGATGGAGCCACTGCGGGAATCCAGAGTCCCCTCTCTGTCCCCATTATTGGCTCGTTCAGGGTACAGATTCTTTTGTTTTGTTTCGTTTCTGTTTTTCTGAAATGGGGAAAATTGCCTTAAAACTGTGTATACCCCATTGGTGAGGATGGACGAAAAGGATCCCAGGGTGTAGTGAGTTTTATCAGGGTTTTCAGCTCTTCACAGCTCCCCTGGAAAAATCTGGGAGAAGAGTAAATGGGCAGGTATCCGGTGAACAAGACAAGATTTTGTTGTTGTTGTTCTGTTTTGTTGGTTCCCCTTAATATAAATTGGTCAACTCCCCCACTTTTGGCCCAGGCAGCAGCAACCAGGTAGATGACAATGGTCCCGTAAATGACTATAAAAAAGTCACAGAGGCCACTGCTCCCGAAATGGCTAGTCAGAACCAGACAGAAGGAAACAAAAACCAACCAACCAACCAATCAAATAAACAAAAAAGCAAAGCAAAACAAAAGGAAACAAACAACAAAAAACAAACAAAAACAAGCAAACAAACACGGCAAAACAAAAATCCCAGCAGGTTGGGAAATGTTCGCGATCTAGCTCCGACCTAAGTAGAAGCAAGAGAGGTGCTAAAAGGATAGCCTTCCCTCCCCCCTCCCCGAATTACCATTTTTCTGGGATGCTTGGCACGCTCTATACATAAAAGAGTGATACTATTTTGTCCTCAGTAAGATCAGGCTTTTTAATTTGGCTTTGCAATTTAATATTCTTTCAATAGCGCTGCGAATTGGCCAGTTCAGAGTTTCGTTTGTTTGCTTAAAAAAATACATTGAAGCTTAGTTCTGGTTCTTTGGACTTCAATGTAGGGCTTTCACTAGGACCAGAGTAGGTCACCGAGCAAGGAAAGCTGATATTCAAAGAGGCCCTCAGCCAGAACTTCCTAGCCTGTAGACTAAGCCCTGGTGCTGCGAATGGGAGTTAGGTCCTCCTTGTACCAGCTGGCTTCCTGATTCTCCTGTTTGCTTCCAGAAGGTTCTCTGTGCAGAGATGTGCCCGCTGCCACCTTGGCATTTCCGCCTCGGAGATGGTCATGCGCGCCCGAGACTCTGTCTACCATCTGAGCTGCTTCACCTGCTCCACTTGCAACAAGACCTTGACCACGGGCGACCATTTCGGTATGAAGGACAGCCTGGTGTACTGCCGCGCACACTTCGAGACCCTCTTGCAAGGGGAATATCCACCTCAGCTGAGCTACACGGAGCTGGCGGCCAAGAGCGGCGGCTTGGCTTTGCCTTACTTCAATGGCACTGGCACCGTGCAGAAGGGGCGGCCCCGGAAGCGGAAGAGCCCAGCTCTGGGAGTGGACATCGTGAATTACAACTCAGGTGGGCCCCTAACTTTACCCACTCCTACAGCTCAGATGTCACACTGCTGGAGGAGAATTTAGCAGTGCGGGTTCTGCTCCAAGACCTAGTCACCAAGACAGTGCTTTGCCTAACAGGATCTCATCACAACTCTTTCTCAGTCCGGGGAAGAGAAAGAAGTAAAGGAGATGGAAGGGGAGAGAGGATGGGTTATTGGTTATTGAACTTGCGTGGGGGGGGGGATTTTATAACCGCGAGGCCGAAGTGACTTCCCCCAAACAGGCAAAGCCAAATCCTTGTTGCCCATTAGTTAATGAGCCCATTAGTCTCTGGCTCTCAGTTGGAGCAAAACAGCCCCAGGGCAATTCCTTTGTTGGAGCCAAATTATAGATCCTGGAGGAGGTTTTCCTAAAGAGTTAATGGGGGAAAAGAAAAGACTTCAGAGCCCAGCTCCACTCAGTCTAGAGGGGGCAGAGGCTGTGGTCACCAGCGCAAAGTTAATCAGCAACATAGTTGGCAAGGGTATTGAAAAACTGAATCTCTGATCTTGGCAATGAGCTACTGTAGGGTGGGACTCACTCTGCACAGCTGAGACAGCTGTGCCTCTTGAGGCTCAGAGTATCTAACCTCCTCACTCCCTGCCTGATAAATCATCAGGTCATCTAGACCTCAGATAACCAGAGGAATCTCCAGGTCAAGTCCACTGGGGTGGCTTAGTGTTATCTCAGGCTGCTTGTCTACCACTTGCCAGCCTTCTCCCAATTTAAATCAGAGTACAGGCAACAGTTCCTAAAGACTTCTTTACTTTGGAGGATACACCTATCATTTATCAATCTGCCTCACATGAAAGTGAGGCTACTTATTGTTGATAGCCTGTCCCCACCTCAAATCCTCGAGGTCAGGATGTTGGCAGACCCTGAAGATCTGAGCTTTTATTCAGAGTAAGCACAGAGGGAAAGAAAAAGGGGTTCCAGGAAACCCAGACTGGTTTGAGGAAGCCTAAAGAACTTGACTACTCTGATTTCTCATGCCCTGGCCCTAACCTATTTGGGAACTCAGCACACAGTGGCTTTGGGCTACTAAAAATGACATACTGGCTGTGAGTATCCATTACTTATCATCTTCCAGTTTTCAATGTCTGGTGTGGCATGTGACTTGTAGCTCAAAGATAGTGGAACAATATCCTACTTAAGTGATCTATTTAAGCAACACTGTGAACGTCTGAACTGAGAGCCTCACTCTGATTCTCTAGTTCTCAGGTGATTGTGAGCAGGTGCATTCCCTAAGCTAGGTTGTGTCTTGGAATTCTCTTCCCAATTTAAAGGAATTCGTTTTGGTGGCACAGAGAGATGGCTTCTCAGAGAAATGGAACTTTATCATCTGTCTCTAGTGAGTTCACATCTGGGCAGTGGCTGGACCAAGGGAAAGGGGCCAACACAGAGGCTAAGGGTAGGTCGTATAGGGGCAGCAAGCTCAGCCCAGGGGGTGACCAAGGGTATTAGTGGCTGTGCCTGGTTTCACCCTGGCCTGGGGACCTCTGCTAAGCTGGGACAAAGCTTTGCCTAGGGTCCAGTTGCCCAGTGCACATTCCATATTCTTTGATGCATGGCACTCAAGGCAAGATAGACAGGACAATAATTGTTCTTTATTAATAGAAGATGACATTGAAATTTCCAGCCACTTACTAAGGCCTGACCATGCTACAGAGAGGGGAGAGAAGAGAAGGAGAGAGGAGCAGAAAGTCAGAGGAGGGAGGGAGACAGGGTTCATAAACAACTAGTAGGAGAGAGGATGGTGCCTGCTCCAGATGAAATCCAGAGGGGTGGTGGGGATTTCTAGTCTAGTCAAACTGGGAGCAAGCTCCGCTGTTTGCTTGTTTCATTTAATCTAATTAGCTAAATTTGGTTTTCCCTTGGATCTTACATTATGTTAAACAGACACAAGAAGCTTTCAGAATAATAGAGTTTAACTTCACTTGGTTTTTACTTTTCTGAAGATAAATAGAGCAGAAAAAAAAAAAAAAAGCTGGTGTGGATTCTTAGTTTGCTCCTTAGGGCTGCTCAGTCTTTGAGTAAGTTGTTCTGTTCCAGGAGCAGAAAAGTGGCCCAGGCTGTTTAACCCACTACACCTTCTCCACATGTGCTCCCCCTTACCTGGATACTCCCAGAAGCAGGAGCAAATATAGTACACATACTTTAAGATTAGGTGAAGAGAATCTAGAAGAATTGGCTTACACAATCTAACCCAAATCACCTCCATTTACAAAAAGTGCTTATGATGCAAATGATACCTTGTCACACAGTCCAGTGGAGATGGAGTGAGGGTGTGTGTGGATCAGCAACTTTAAAACACGTTAAAATATAGATCATACGTTTTAAGCCCATCCGTTTTAGCATGCTCTGGGTTTTCTATTGCTACTTCTGTTGAAATGTAAAGCTTCATAAAGAACAGAATTAATGGGATCCAGATAAGTTCATACAATGAGTTTTAAAAGCACATACATAAAACATGATCAGGATCCAAAGACTGTCAGAGATCCTGTGAGACTGGGCCAACATCAGTTAGTGCTTGCCACAGGGCAAGTACCTTTCAATGAGAATGTTCCTAGAGGCATAGATAATTTATCTGAAATGTTGGATTGAAGTAAAGCCCTCCAGAGGTGAAAGAATTAGCCTAGGGTAGACATGTCCTCCATGGGTAACTGACCATTAACTAAGAAACTGGATTTTTGGTACTTCTCAAAACCTCCCTCCTGAGGTACTTTCCTCTAAATATGCAAGATTTCTGTTGTTGAATTAGCCTGGCACTGACCTCTAGTGGTCTCCCAGGAATTAGTTAATTCTCAGAAGGTTCCGAACCTTTCAGAACAGAAGCTCCTTTTAGACAGGTGACCATCTCCCAAACAACTGAATGTAAACCATTTACCTCCTCTCCTTAACTTCAGGAACAACAGATGTGTAGTTGCAGGTGGAGATTTGAAGAGATTTAAAGAGAGTTATTTGTTCTTATAATTCAGGGGGGAAATATCCCTAAAGCTTAGACACAAGGGAAACAATCCTTTGCAAATTTACATAAAGCTTTTGCCATTAAACACAAGCAATTTGGGATATGCTGACTTAAACTGTGGCAGAAATAGATTTCTCTATCACATTGGAAAATGTAGAGGCAAGCATAGCCACATGAATATTATATATTGTAAGACAAGCCTGATACCTGTGTTCTTACACACTGAATTGGTATGTGGCAGCAAACCCAATAACATTTTTCTAATGCACTCAATTGCTATATGGAGTTTGCAATGAGCAAATCCGAACAGAGAGTATATAGAGAAGTGATTTCATCAAATCTTATTTTATTTTTTTTCCTTGGATTCATTTCAAAGGATGACTAGCTAAATAGCTAGATTGGGGATAATATTCATTTTTAGGAAATGTTATCCTGGGAGAGGAAGAATAAGTAGGTGCATTATTTAAACATCAAGCTAATGTCTCTGTCACCACTGATGTGTTGCTCAGGAAAAGTTGCTCACATAGGCTAGGCCTGATACCTCATTTGAAGAGGCCTCCGATGAATGGAATGTGCCTCTTTGACCATTTGCTGAGGGTATATTTGTAATCTGGCTGTGAAATATGGCTCAGTGTACTGGAGATAACCTACTTTTATAGTCACAATGTTTCATCCATCTGAGGATCTGAAAGTGCAATTCTGCACACTATTTGAAGTTGACATATCCCCACTGGGATGAAATAGGGTAAAATGTAAAATATGTTCTGTTATCTGTGGGAAATGTGTTTCCATTCTGGTTGGTTTAAGATGCTTAAGCTCAAAGTTTGGCAGCATCCATCTGACTTGGACTCTATCTCCACCTGATCTGGCTTTGTATTAACAAGAGCTTGTAATTTCTCGGTGAACAAACAGCTCATACTCGTTGAATTCACAGCCTTGTTTTTGACTTAGGGAACCCAAAGGAGAATAGGATACAGTCGCTTCCCTCAGAGGACTCAGGGACACCTGCTCCTTTGTATGACTGCTCTTGTATATCTCTCCCTCCCCGCTTTGTGTCTTAGGACACACAAAAGGTCATAATTCATTTCATTATATTTGGGATAATTTCTCACTAAACGAGTTTTTTTTTAAAAGTAGATTACCACATATATGCTTTCTGAGCACATGTGTGTATATAGACATACTGATTGGCTAGAAAAATCTGTAAGAAATTCTAAGCAGAGCCTGGCAGGCAGACAACATTGTAAACAGCAGGAGGAAGGTAATGTTAAGAGATATCTCACTTTTTTCAAGATTTAAGCTTTTCCTTCATAATGATATGATCAGGTTGATTTTAAATAATGCATTGAAGCACAGGATGGTCAAATGTGACATCAGATAAATATATGAAATAAGGGTTTAAAGAACCAAAGATGGTGAATTTGCCGAGGTAAGTCAATAAATATTATTACAATGCTTTCACCTGTAGTCAGCTGTCTCGTGCGGTACCTGGATATGGCTTTAAATACAGGGAGCTTCTGCATCCTGAGGATGAGGACTTCCCCCTAGGTTAAAGTGTGACTTATTTTGCCCCGGGTGCCAAGGAGGATTTTCCAGGAGCAGAGAAGATGCTGTTCTCTCACTGTCAGGCCAGTGAGTAGCATAGCTCACACGCATTCAGAACACAGGGGACCAAGCTGTATAGAAACCATCAGTGTTATCTCAGCAGTGAGCTGTGGGAAGTGCTTCAGGCATGAGTGAACGAGAAGGCTGGGCTCATTTTCCTTCAGAAATATTTATTAGAATAACTCCAAGGGAAAAGTGTTTTCTTCCTGGCATAGCCCAAGCTAACCAGTAAGAGCTAAAACTTTTCAAATACAATGCTCTTATGATTCTCTAAGACATTTTTTTTAAAAGGTCGTTTTCTCAAGTCTCTTCATTTTTCCAACCATGTTCTTCTTCCTGGTTGAGAAAGCTCTGTGAATATAAGAACATGGTTTAGGTCATTCCTTAGGGGTGTGTCTGTGTGTGTGGTGTGCTGTTAGATAATTTGAAACTTGTGGACATCTGGGTGGAGATCCACATAAACCATCAGAAAAAGGTTCTTCCTCCTCCTCTTCCCCTCTTCCTTTTCTTCCTCTTCTTTCTCTTCCTCCTCCTCCTCTTCTCTTCTGATGTTGTTCTTCCTCTTACTCCCTATCTTTCTCCCAACATTTTCTACTGAGCATCAAGCAGAGGAAAGGATTTAACTGATGTTTTCTTTTATGTAAACCAGCTGTGTCCAGATAGCCTAGGCTAGCCACCTGTAGCCAATGTCTTCTTGTCTAGATGTCACTCACCACTGGGTTGACAGCTTTTTGCTTTATGGAGGCAGCAGTATCATACACCCTGCATCCTTTAAGCCAGTGCAGAAGTTTCCACTGAGCAGTTGTTTGTTCTCTATTGCTGCAACAGGTTGTAATGAAAACGAGGCAGACCACTTGGACCGGGACCAGCAGCCTTATCCACCTTCACAGAAGACCAAACGGATGCGAACTTCCTTCAAGCACCACCAGCTCCGGACCATGAAATCCTACTTTGCCATCAACCATAACCCAGATGCCAAGGACCTCAAGCAGCTTGCTCAAAAAACAGGCCTGACCAAAAGAGTTTTGCAGGTAAGACACCTCCGTCATTGCTTTGTTTATATCTCCTCCCTTCCCCCTGACAGTGACTAGTTCTCTTCCCTAATCACTCGGACATGGCTATTTCCTGTTATTGCTTCCTAGTTGCCTCCTTCCTTAGGTATCTTCCTACAGGGATTTTCTGGAGGGAAGCCAGGGAGGCATCCAGGATTCACATTCTCCCTACAGAGGGAGAGGTGGGCTCCAAAGCCACATTGCTGTATACATGGTGCTGAGTTTATTTAAACAAGTATCACCTGTAGAGATATTCACTCGAGTGGGGTTTAGCGTACTAGCTTCTAAGGATCTGCTGTCCCATATCCTCCCACTTCATAGTTATGACCTTCCAAATTCAAGTGGCCCACCCCTAGCCCTTGTGCAGTCAAAAATAAGGTTAGCATCTCAGGAAGCAGCTGGAGTAGGAATGTTTCCGTTTTACCAAGTTGTAATTAAAAACCTGGGGTTCTTTCTGGTGTTGAGTTGCTTCCTCAGACTTTTGGGAAGAATTATAAAATCATACAAGGTTGCCATGAGTGACCTGCCATCTCCCCCTCCTCAGTAACCAATAGCAGAGATTTTCTGCTCTCCTGTGTCTCTTTGGCAGTTTGGGGTCTGTGACTGGGAAGAGTTTTACTGTTGTACAGCATTTGTCAGGTGGCAGACTAGCAAACAGCTTAAACTTTCTGCTGTTCCCTTCAAGTGAGTAGTCCTACTTTGAGACACTTTTAGTGACCCTGTTTTTCCCTATTCTTTTGAGGGATGGCGTATTTTCCCCCTAGAATCTGTGCCTTTGTTTCTGTAGTATCTCTGCTCCAGTATCAGTTATCCTAAGTGGCACATTTAATTCAGGAATATGTAAATTAAGAAAGTATAAATCTATTCTACTAGTGGAATTAATTTATCGTGAAAGAAGTAGAAAAAGTCCACTTTCCTTCCAAGAAAAAAAATATCTAAAAGGAGAAATAGAGGAAAGAAAAGAAAAAGGAAAAAAAAAGGAAGAGAGAAAAGAACTTAAAAAAAATCGATAAAGAAATCAATTGGGATTGGTTTGCAGGTTTGGTTCCAAAACGCACGAGCCAAATTCAGAAGGAACCTTTTGCGGCAGGAGAATGGGGGTGTTGATAAAGCTGACGGCACGTCGCTTCCGGCCCCGCCCTCAGCAGACAGCGGCGCTCTCACTCCACCCGGCACTGCGACCACTTTAACAGACCTGACCAATCCCACTGTCACTGTAGTGACAACTGTGACCTCTAACATGGACAGCCACGAATCCGGAAGCCCCTCACAAACTACCTTAACGAACCTTTTCTAACATTGGTTTTTTTGGTTTTGTTTTTTTGTTTTTAGCTTTTTTTTTTTTTTAAAAAAGGATTCTTCCTCTTTTTATTATTATTCTAATATTATTATTTTATTATTTACAAGACTTTTTTTTTCTTCTTCTAACCCACAAGATATTTGGGGAATAAAATAGCAGCTTGGTGTGTAGCATCTACACCACTTGGCTATGAGTTTACAGTATTGTCGCTTTTAAGTGAACAAATTTGCTCTGCAAGATGTATTTGACCTTTTTTCTTTAATCGTTTTTTTTTATTCCAGTTGGTAAGGGAAGATTTTGAATCATTCTAATAAGTGCCTCTTAAAATTGTATGTTACTTATTTCCAGAATCTCAAAGGGAAAAAAGAATGGTATTATGATGGGCAAATTATATTCCTGTTTCTGTGATCAGGTTATTAATGAACTATTAATTTTTTAAATTGTTTTTAATCTTACATTAGTCTTACAATTAAAAATTTTTATATTAAAAAATTTAAAAACCGAAACCTTACTGTTCTTTTTAACTTGAACTACTAATTCAAATGAAGAATATATAATTAAACAGAAATGTTAGTATCAATTTTAAATAGTAATGATATAACTGGGTGGGCAGTCTAACTCAGGAATGTGACTTCCTGCTGTTAGAATTGTCCAGACCCCCATCCTAACTCTTTATTGCTTTTCACAAAAGAATCTTAAACTCCCCAAAAATTACACTTAGAATTTGAAATTCTATACTTTTGACCTCCCAAAACACACAGAAAAGAGGAAAAGAAAACTCAGTCTCTGAAACTATTTTTTCTACTTTTTTGTTTTTCTTAGAGAAATGGAAATAAGCAAAATATAATATTTAAGAAGTAAAATTATTGGCAAAATTTAATTAATACTTGATTAATTGGCTTCAGCTGTACCATGATATTGTATCTGGCATTCTACGTAATGTCTTTTCTTTCTTTCTTCCTTTCTTTCTTTTTTTTTTAAACCAACTTAGTAAACTAATACAAACTGAGAATTATTTGGTTTTTCTTTATTTTATTTTGGCACAGGTTGATTTATGTATAAAATCTTTTTTAACATTACAGATGTGAAGTTATAACTCTTTAAAGTAGATAAACTCAGAAGCCTTGTGGATGCCAAGCTGAATATATTTCCTAGTTTACAGTAGCATTTTTTTTCTTTTAATTTAAGGTGAAATCTTAATGGTCTGGGCAGTGGTGAATGTTCATCTATCTGCTTCTGTTGTAGTTAAAAAAAAAAAAACCAACTAGATTGTGGATTTCCTAAAATAATAAAAAAAAGAAGTCAAGATCTATGTCTTGCTTTAGTGGATTGTTAAGAATAACTTTGCACATACCGTCCACTTTTTTGCACCCCTTAAATCTCCTCTGGTGGTCGAAGTGGCTATTTAATAGATTTTAAAGGTGCCCTTCTGGCTGTATAAATGTGTGGTTACATATCGACAGTTCACTGCCCACATTAAAGTGCATTATTGTAACTTTTGCTCAGGGTCTTTAGAAAATTAGCACAGAAAGTAGCTTATTTTTAAAAAAAAAAGATAATGATGGAAGAGAAGTTGACACTGTAACAGAAGAAAAGTGTGATCGCCATTATATATTTAGCAAGTGTGGTCATCTTCTATGGAGCTTAAATCTTGACCTTTCATATTTCTCTTACATTTTGGGCATTTACCACTAACCAGACCAAACAATCTTGGTAAGGCTGAGATCTTATTAACACACTTTTACAGGTAAAATATCGAGACTTATAAATTTTGTTCTTTGACAGAACAATATATGGTACTACAGATCTACTTTATTAAGTAGACTAATTATAACTCAGTTCTCCTATGTGCCTTATGATATAACTTGGAAGTGAGTTTGTGAAAAATCAGGATATATGTGTTGTTTGTTAAATTAACTGTTAACCCTTTCGACACCTCGCTAGTTTTGTACTGTTTTACCTCTTATTTCTGAAACTCTTTTTATGGTGTATCCTGTTAGAGGGGACAAACATGTCATAGAAAGCAGTTGTGCACTCTTTCAAAAATAGTTGATAAATTCAATAATCTTATATATTGAGCTTCGTGTTTATAGTACAGTAAGTGGTCTAGCAAAAATTGTCCATGTTCCTTTGTTTATTAATAAATGCATTGTATAGAAACTATTTCCCCTAAATATTTATGGACCAAACAGTTGTGATATATCCTATTAAATTTGTGTGAATAAACAATTTTGAATCTAAGGAGTTTTATTTCCCATCAGTTTTATTTAAGTTTTACTTGTATTAGTTTGTTTTCAATATCTGAGTGTGAAAGCTAAGAAATAGCAGATCAATTAAAAAAATGCAAACAGACATATAGTTCTTAGGTTTCCAAATTTCTGATTCATATCAAATGCACACACCATTGTATATAAAATCTGATTCAATCTTGAAATACTTTTAAATATTCGTATTTATAATAAAAGTAATGCCCCATTGATTTGACTCAGTTCAATTTTTAGAATAAAAATAAATGAGCAGATCTGTAATTGCATGAAAAGAAACCTTAAATATTATTAAGATTTAATATTAGGTCTATTGAGCACAAGTGGATATTTGTAAATCTAAATAGAAATTGCAGACCCCTAAAAGCCAAGTTGCTCTGTAGTTAATAAATTGTCACTATGATTTTTTTTCAGGGAGAACAAATCTTGGGGCATTACAGCCAAACATCCCGACGTTTGAAAATTCCCTAAAGTATTAAAAGAAGGGGAAAAGTTTGATCGGAAATCCACTGCAGTGAAGACAAAGACACTATTAGGTTATGATAATCATACATTTAAAAGTTTATTGAACCAAAAGAGAGAGAGAGAGAGAGAGAGAGAGAGAGAGAGAGAGAGAGAAAGAGAGTGAGACTTAAGTGTCATTTATTGAATGTTAACAAAACCTGTTCTTTATGATGTCTGACACGAATGAAGACTTAGCCTCATGTGGTTTAACAAAAGAGCGAGATAAACCATGTCTAAAACCAGAGCAAGCTGGCAGTAATATGCCCTCCCCACATTTGGAGAAAATTATTACCGAAACAATTCCCACACATTTGTCAAGCACAATAGCTGTAAAATAAAGTACAAAACCATCCATTTCATCTGCTTGCTAATGTGTATCACTCCTACCTGTTAATGGCATTTTCCAATTGTAAATTCAGAGAATAACTTTTACTCATTAATGAGAGAATAGGGATCGAGCCCAGTAATTTTAGTATTATTGTCTATCCTTCCTTTCTAAACAGAAGGCTCTGCATGCACTTTTGCATCTGTCACCTCTAGTGTACACCTCTGTAATGATGACTTTGCTGTTTCCTGTATGATAAATAGCTTTCATTAATAAACATTTTATTTGATGCAAACATAGTTAACTTTATGTTAAGCACATATTGTTGAAATTAATTTTGAGCACTGTCTTAAAGAGGCAGGACGGTACACTTGTAGTTTGTTATGTCCAGGGGAAAAAAAAATCCAGACTAGAGAATGAGGTGAAATTATTTTTTTCTAACTTCTTAAGGCTTATTTTCACTTAATATATTTAGTTGACATGTGGATGAAAATGAAATAGTAAGCCCAAATTACAACAAAAATAAACATCAGAATAAATTATTAGGTAAAATTTCAGCAACCATTTTTAGAATCTAGGGTAACATTTATAGATTCCCTGTGAGTTTACACGTTCACTATGCAATGAGCAAATTTAATGAAGCATACAAGTATATTCGGAGCTCTGACATTTTGTTCTTTGTGTAGTTCAGGGTGCACAAGGCATCAGAAACAAGGGACCAATGGGAAAGAAGAGCAAATATTTAGGGATGAGGCTTTTTTTTTTTAACTGTTAAAGGGAATACTTGAAGAAAGAATTTTTGTAAAGCTACTTTTACTTAGCTGTATATCCAAAGCACATGTTAAACAAGTTAGCATGTAGAATACTTTCCAGAAAAAAAATTTCCTTATGAAATTTTTATTACATACAAATAAACCCTATGTAAAAGATGTAAGTTTTACGAATGACAGACATTTAAAAAAAATCCCACTTGTATTTATTCTCAGAATTTTGAATGTTTTCTCAAACACTTTCACTTCCTGAATGCTAAACAAGGGGGAAAAAAGTTTCAAGGACAGGTGCCAACTTACTAACAATGCTCCCAGAATGCACCATGACAAGTGGACTACTTTGAGTGATCATGGAACATGTTGGTTTTTGTCAGTCCCTTGGATACTCATGCCTCATCCGACTCTCTTCTGTGGCACTAGCAACCTGAATGGATTTTCCAACAAGCTTTCAGCCAGAGTGTTGAAATCTTTTCGTGGAAGCTTTGCCTTCTTTTCCTGATCTGTCACCTAGAGGGTAGTTTCATTTTGAAATATTTTGGAAGTTTGCCTGGTTTTGCAGACTTTTAACTATTTGTCTGGTATGTGAAGTGTGGGAAGAGACCAAAGAGAGAAAGAACGTAGCTGAAATTAGACATCTGAAAAAAATAATACAAATTTGAAACAGGCACATTTGTTTTAAAAGGAGAGGAAAAGAACACTAATTGTGTGTGAGGGAAGAGGAAAAAGCACATGAAACAGACTTGGAAGGTCCAGTGCACTTTCCTGTGATATACGACAGTCTTCAGTCTGGGCAAGACTGGGCAACTGCAAATTTATTGTTTGGCATGAAAGACTGAGGACATTTCAGACGGGTGCAGGGCACCAGATTTTATAGCTTCTACCTCCCCAATGCCTAGACAAGTCTTACTTCTGGCAAATTGATCCTAGGCACACAAACTCTTACCGACAGTATCTGTGAACTTTGGTTGAATACCACTGTAATATTGACTTACATAGTAGGTAGGCTTTTGATACTTCAAATAGGGCAAAACTTCATAACAGAGAAACCAAAGCACACAAGTCTTAAAGCCTTGGTGATTTTCATTACCTAAAAAGTCAATAGCTTTATTTAGCCAAACCCCTGTGGAATTTGCTGCACAGTTTTCAGAGTGAAAGCCTCTTTTATTAGCCACATATAAGATAGCATCATTTTCTATTGCAGTTTGCCTGCAGAGAACACTGTGGTGTGAGGCATTCGAAGTGGGAAGTGCTGGGGCAAAACCATGGCATTCTATCATTTTAGGCCCTTAAGGAAATACAAAAGGTAATGCTGTTGTTATAAAATATAAAGTTTTGGATATAGTTTTCTTATTTCATTTTCAACTGTGTTACTAGCACAGTAGCTTCACTTGTAGGAAGACTATGAACTGTCAAGGAGATCCAAGATCTTTCATACTATATGGTCACTAGACATCAGGGGACAGTAAGAACACTGGGGCTTAGTCTAGATTAAGGAAATAATGTTTCATTTCCTTTGAAAAATGTGCATATAGAGAAGGTCTGTATTAGCCTGTGGGTGAATCTACTTTCTGTTTCTAATGGGAAGTCAATTCTGAAGACTGAAAGAAAAATAACACTAACACAACAAAACTCTGATGTACAATTCTTTGCTTTACAGGCACTGTCAAAAAATTGGAACTGAATCTCTTTAGGTTTTGCTCTTGATTTTTAGGTGGTGCCTATTTTGTCTTTGTAATATTTTTCAAATTAATATGATTTCCTTTATCTTCAAAATAAAATCCCAAGTTAAAATATTCTTTTTAATGCCTTCTGGGAACATTCCCATTTTATTTTACTGAAGTTCATAGCAAAAAGAAAAAGTTCATAACTGTGCATGATGCTCAAGGAAATCCCTGAATAGGATGTAAGCAGCAGTATAATTGCCAGGATTCATTTCCTTGTTAACTGTGTTGCAAAATAGATGTTTCAATCAGACAGCACCTCCCGCTCCCTACATTTCTCCGTGAACAGAAATAAAAAAGTTAACCGCCCCAAACATGTATCCCATTGGCAAGTCTCTCTTCTCTTGGATTGTTGATTTTTGCTTCTCCATTTTATCTTGTGCTGAAATGTCAAGAAAGAGACAAGGATAAAGATCCGGGCATTAGCCCTGGGTAGAATGTTCTGGTGTCTATTTCTGTGTCCCTTCAGCTCCCTTGTTAGAACCATCAGGAATGTTTCTTTCTTTTGGACTTTTCTGTTTACACCGTGCATGATCTCAGAAATTACTCTGAAGAATACCTGGATACATTTTATGGTTATTTGAAATAAAATTTGCTACAAATAAGATGCTCTGTTCTCTGTTGTTTCGTGACATACATGAATGTAATTTTTTATACCGTTTCATAGAATGAGAAAACATTAACATTTGAGGCTATTTAAGTTATTATTTATGACAAATAGACAAAAATAAAGAAATTCAAGGGTGAGATTGCATTTATTTTATCATTATTATTCTATCCTTTTCCTTTACCAAAGTAGCAAAACCCACGAGGCGCTGTCAGCTTTGACTTTGACATTCAGTGTTTTGACTTGAAGTCTATCACTTCCAGTTAGATTTTTTACTCAGTAAACTTTAATTCTGGAAAATGAATGCCCTTTATGAAGTGTGGTTTTTGATAAGGACCCAGGTATTTCAAGATTTCAAGCAGTTGTTTGAATTCGGCAAGCAAGAATAGTCTCTTAAAAGAAAAATGGTGGGAAATTGTTTTAAATGTAATAGCCGTAGCATTTTACTTGAGTGCACTAGAGATTGTAGACAGTGTTTAAAGGGATGAAAAAATGTTATGAAGTAAATAATTAAATGATGGCATTCCTTTATACCAAAAATTGGGATATCTTACTCTATAAAACATGATCACAAAATTGCCTTTTTTCTGTACATACATTTGGAAATTGCAATGACAAAGATATGGTTATATTTCCAGTAGTTTTGTCTAATTATATATTCAATTTTTTCTCTTAAAGTCAACAATATTAGCTTGCTGTGTGTATGTGTACGTGTTGAATATTTCCTTTTTAATACCTCTTAAAACCAGTTATTAATTCAATGTAAATCAGACAGGTAAATGATGGCAATTATTTGATTCAGGTATACTGACAAGCCCACTTTTCATTAAGTAGTTTGTGGTCATGTTCCTTACACATTTGGTGACGGTAATTTTCTGGTCTTGTATAGGTTACTTCCTTCCTTTGGCTTCACTGTAACTTTTATTTTTATTGGAATTGCTATCTCGAACTATTTTATATTCAAGTGACCAATTATGCTGCTATATTCAATTTGACCAATGTATGCATTTCAGTGTAAGCAACAAAAGGAATTATTTTTTGGAAGGAGTCGTTTTAATTGACTTTATCTATTATGGAGGACAGCAGAGATAAAAGTTCTATCACATTGCCAAAAGAATATTTGATTTAAAATTAGTGTTTAGACTTCAATGAGTTCATTGTTAAATATTGAAACACAAATTAATTGACTTGTGCATATGCACAAGTCAATAAATTATATATAATTTATTAATATATATATGTATACCCAGACATATTCACTAAGGCATGTTTAATGTGCATACCATGCAAGAGAGCTAGACCCTGAGGCTAACAATGAGGTTCACATCTATGCATCTCCAATAGTATGAATCTCTATCACACAATGGATTATTAGCCACTTGATATGAACAATGGTAGGTTTTTTTCCTTGACTATTTTACACTGGAATATATCACTAACCAAACTTTTACTATGTACCTTACTTAAAAATAAACTTTTTATTGATTCTCTGTGAGGGTCACATCATGCACACCAGTCCCTCTTAGCCTCCTGTCCCTTCACATCTTCCCATCACCGTTATAGCCTTTTCCCACAAAGGAAAATAAAATAAAATAAAATAAAATAAAATAAAATAAAATAAAATAAATCTTGTGGAAGCTGTAGTATGTCACAGTGTGTCACCCAGTAACAGTGTACCCTTTTGTCCACACATCTTTACTTGCAAATGCTCATTGCATTAGGCGTTGGTCTGTTTCTGGGCCTCTGGCTTCTGCTACATTATTGATACTTGATCCTCACTGGGACTCCTCTCAGATATCCCATTGTTGCCCTGTGTCATGGAGATCCTGGAGCTTTGGATCTGCAGGATTGGCCCTGTCACATGCTCCAGCGATCATAGGTGGGGTAGATGTTAGGGTAGGCCAACTCAAAGCCCTGGATCTGGGCCTGGAAGGTAGCTGAGTTGTTCAGCCTGCTAGCTCTCCTGCCCCTGGACCTTCAGGGTGAGCTCTCCAGCACTGCCCCAGCTAGCCCACCCAGTGCTGCAGCTGGCAAGGAGACAGGGTTAGCTCTCCTGCTCTCATGCCTTCAGGGTTGGCCAGTTCTACTGTGCTGCCCAGGCAAGGTGCAGTGACCATTCTCCTGAGTGCTGCAACTGATGAGGGGTGGGGCTGGCTCTTTCACTTTCATGACCTTGGAGCCAGCTCACTTGGCTGCTGCAGTGGCAGGGAAGATATCTCTCTCTTGCCCACACCAACACAGAGCAGGGGTCAACTCTCCTATGCTCACACCCTCAGGGCCAGCTCACCTGCTCCCTAACCATCAGAGTCAGCTCTACAGTGCTGCCCAGGTGAGGGGTGGTGCCAGCTCTCCTGATTGTGGTGGTTGATGAAGAGCAGGACAGTTTAACACAGTGCCTCAGACTGAAGTCTAGACCACGGATATCTGTACGTCTTCTTGGTAGTAACACAGATCTGGAACATCAACACAGACTCCAGCTGCCAGAGAATCATGAACCCAGACATGGCTTCCAGCAGCAGCATGGACGTGGATGTCCCCATGGCCTCAGATGACAGTACAGGCCACAGATCGGCATGTCCCCTACAGCAGCAGAGTCTTCAGAAATCCACATGATTTCTGATGGCAGCCCAGACCATGGACCTGTTTGGCATTTGGTGTTAACTCAGGCCACAGGCATCAACACAGACCCCAGCTGCAGCAGGATCATGGAGGCAGACATGGGCCTTGGTGGCAGCACAGACCCCAGAAACCACTGTGGTCTCAGGTGACGCAGGCTCCTCATTCCTGTCTGTTCCTCAGTGACGCTGAGTCTCCAGTTCCACCGTTCTCCACAGTGAACAAACCACTTGACTCCACTTTCTCTTCCATTTCTCCACCACATGCATACTTCATTTTTCCCATCTCTCCATCACACATTCGTCCTTCGTCATGGTACCTGCAGCAGGTGCTTGGATGTCTTTCTTCAGGCCAACCCAGCCAATGTGGTCAGGCTGGACTTTAGTATTTATTTATTTATTTATTTATTTACTTATTTATTTATTTATCTATTATTCAGATATGGATAAACTCAGAGAATCATTCTGTTTGCTGCAGGGTGCCTTACAAGATTGGTTTAAATTCCTTCCTCCCTTCCTTCCTTTTTTCCTTCCTTTTTTCCTTCCTTCCTTCCTTCCTTTCTTCCTTCTCTCCCTTCCCTCCCTCCTTTCTTCCTTCTCTCCCTTCCCTCTCCCCCCCACTCTTTCTCCCTCTCCTTTCCTCTCTGACCTATTTCTTTCTTTCTGAGACAAGATCTCTTTCTGAGACAAGGCTGGTCTCTAAATTGAAATGTAGCTGAGGATTGTCTTGACCACGGGCTCCTCCTACCTTTGCTCCCAGCGTGCTGAAATGACAGGCTTCCATCCTGGTTGCAGGTTTTATTTATGTGTCACTGAAGACTGAACCCAGGGCTTGCAACATGCTGTGCAGCTGCACACCAACTCAGCTGAAGCTCTGCCCCTTCTCTCATTTCTTGAAAGAGAAATTACAAAGACAGATGTGTATTGTTCCTAGTTTTCACACCATTACAATCTTCTTTGTTTTGTGCCAGGCAGTGAATCCAGGGCCTCCGGCACACTACTGGCAAATGCTCTACTACTGAACCACAGGTCTAGGTTTAGTAAGAGTTTTCTTTGGAAAAACAAGAAGAAACTTTTTTTTTTACTTTTATTTTATTTATTTATTTATTTTTGTTATCCCCTTTCCCTGTCCTCCCCACCCAAAACCCCCTATCCCATCCCTCTTCCCCCTGATTTTATGAGGGTGATCCCCCATCCACCCACCCACTCCCACCACCTCACCTTCACATTCCCCTACACTGGAGCATCAAGCCTTCAGAGTACCAATGGCTTCTCCTCCCACTGATGTCTGACAAGGCCATCCTCTACTGTATATGAAGCCATGGGTCCCTCCATGTGTACTGCTTGGGGTATTTTTGTCCCTGGAAGCTCTGGAGGGCCTGGTTGGTTGATATTATTGTTCTTCCTATGGGGTTGGAAACCCCTTCAGCTCCTTCAGACCTTTCTCTAACTCCTCCATTGGGGTCCCCATGCTCAGTCCAATGGTTGGCTGTGAGAATCCACCTCTGTATTTGTCAGGCTCTGGCAGAGCCTCTCAGGAGACAGCTATATCAGGCTCCTGTCAGCATGCACTTCTTGACATCCACAACAGTGTCTGGGTTTGGTGACTGTATATGGGATGGATCCCCAAGTGGAGCAGTCTCTGCATGGTCTTTCCTTCAGTCTCTGCTCTACACTTTGTCTCCATTATTTGCTCCTGTGAGTATTTTGTTTCCCCAAGAAGGAACTTTTGTTGTCAAAAGTTTCTGTTTAGTCCCTCCAGAGAGTCTTCTTTCATTGGTAGTGAAGCAGTATCATTGCAACAATATGGCTAACACCAGCGACTCTGCTTTCTTGCTCTAAAGTGTTGCTGAAGGTTGCATTTCATTTGGAGAGATTACAACTAATACATCAAAGAATGTTCCAGAACCTTTATCTAGTATGTCAATTACCACTGTTTGCTCTTAAATTCTTTGCTCTATTGCACTATGAAAAGCACCTTCTTGAGATCTTTCCTCTCTCACAGTGTTTTTCCTATCTTTATTTACATTCTCTCACGTGCCAGTTCTCTTTACCCCCATGACTTACTTCTCTTGAGAAGAACTTTCCTGCAGGCTTTGCACCTGCTGTTTCCCCCTGCAGCTCTGCTGACTCAGAGCCAGCCCACCAGTCAGACCTAGGAGCATCCCTGGAAACCACATTCTTTCCTAAAGGATCAACTTTTCAGTAATGTCTCCAAATATATTTCTTGGGACATTTCCATCTCTGCTATTGCTGGAAGGGCAGCGGAGGTGAAATTCAATTCTTGTTTTCTCTTCAGAAAAATGTCTGGACTTTTTCATTTCTGTGAACAGCATTTCTGAAGTGTCCTGTAATGACCAAGAGTAGGAGGAGGCATTTCTCCATAACACTCTCCTCCTGCGTTTCCTTTTAAAACCATGTCTTGTCACTCACTTACCAGATCTTATTGACTCTTGATCCAATTTCTTTGACCTAGGTCATATTCTACCTGTGTTTGGCCATTCCTCTTTGTAGGAAGCAGCTGGAGTCTTGAGTGACTGCATATTGTTTTATATCAGCAGTCATAGACCTTAGCCCTATGAGAGTAGCAAACCCTTCTCGGGTGAGGCTCAGAGGGATCGCAAGACTGTCGATGGGTCTGAGTGGTAATGCTGATCTTGTGTGCAAACAACAATCTCCATAGCTTTCTCCCTCTGGATGTTTGCAGCCTGAAGACAGCTCTCTTCAGAGACTGCTCCTACCTAGATTAGCTAAACCTGCTTCCTGCTGTATATAATTACATATATTAACACCACCTCCTTGTTTATCTGTATTACAACCTCACCTCCTTGTTCAGCTGTATGTAATAACCCTGCCTCCTTAGGCCAATTCCTGGAGCCATGCAGGATGCAGCACATCTCACCATCTTACTCTCTGGGGCTAAGCTTTCTCCTGATTACAGAAAGGCATTCTTGTTATGAAGCTTTATGCTTTGTTCAGATATTGTGCTGCTCCAAATTCCATTTTCTGATTCTTTCTGAGAGCACAACCAGTAGCTAGAGATTTTTTAATAGGTAATGTGTAAATGATGGTGAATACCTTCTTTCATGATGTAATATTATGTAATCTGGGAGATTGTCAGCCTTTTCTACAGAAAAGGACCTTCACTTTCTGTTATTTGGAAAACCAGGAAAGCTTTCTGAATCTCAGCAAAACCAAAATTGCATAAACCAATAGACAATTAGCAATTGCTTCATATTACAACAAAGGTGAATACATAATGCAATAACATACAAGGACAGCTTGAATTATAAAGTTAAATCCTACTGCTTTAGGGAAGTTTTGGACCACAGACAGACCTCATAGGAGGGGTTCCCAGGTGCTAAGGCTACTTCTGTGGAGAAGGTAGAGAACAAGTAGTGAAGCCAAAATAATCGCCTTTGTCACCACATTGATGTTGAGCATGGTGTTTATCACTGTAATAGAAACCTAAAGTATAATGTAAATCTTCCGTCAGAGTTGGCAAATACTTTCTGCATCCCGTAGGCTGCCTTCTCACTATGGACCGCTCCCTTCACCTTGTAGCAGCTTTGCGGGAAGACAGCCCTCACTCGGCAATGCTCACTCTGGTTTACTGAACTTCAGTGTCTTCTTCAATCTCTTTCACTAACATGAACCATTTTTCATCCTGGAATTTCTTTTCCCCGTAGTTAAACCTGTTCTCGGGTATATGTAGATTTTTATATGTGGTTGTAAATTTTTTGTTAACTCTTGTTGAGATTCATCTCAAGATTTCGGGCAGTGGTGGCGCATGCCTTTAATCCCAGCACTCGTGAGGCAGAGGCAGGCGGGTTTCTGAGTTCATCTCAAGATTTCTTTGTAATTTTGTGATTGTATAGAGAGAAGCCACGATTTCTACATTTATTTTGTATCATTCCCGAATTTCTCAGTTTTAATCGTCTTTTGACTCAGTCTTTCGTCTTTTCTGCTAGAAGAGGACCACTAGCAAATCCTGGTAGCTTCTCTCCCTCTTCCCATGTGAACGCCTGCCTCTTCCTTTCCTTCATCAGGGGCTGTAGTGAAAACATTGACTATTACATTAGGCATTTAAAAGTTTTGTATAATTTCAGCAAGATGCTGCCTGGCCTTGGGCTTTTCCTTGGAGAAATTTTATAACAAATTTGATAGAATTACTTGTAACTCATCTGCTTGTGTTTTCTATGTCTGCTAAGTTGAAATCTATTCATTTCTCTTAGAATTCATAATTTTTTAACATACATTTATCCAAAATAATCCCTAATAATTCTTTTTATTTCTGTGGTATTTATTTTAAAGTTGTTTTTTTTTTTAATTTCTAAGTTTGTTTATGCAGGGATTTTCTCGTTTTTTTCTAGTTAGTTAAGTTCATACATTTTCTGCTTTCACCTCATTAATCTCTTGTATAGTTTTATCTTTCTGAAGGGTTGAGGGTCTCTCAGTTTTACTTCTGCTCTGATGATTATTATTTCTTTCTAATTCTATGTTTGGTTTATTCTTGCTTTTCTAATTTCTTGAGATATACTGTTAGGTTGTATATTTGAAATCTGTTTTCCCCATAGAAGTGTAGCTTGATCTTCATGCTGGCTCCCCCAGCATCTGAGGTGGGGCCTGTCTCTGAATCTGTTGACTGCCTGTGGATCCTGTTCCTCTAGTTAGACCTCCTTGTCTGGCTTCAACAGCGACTTGATGTCAGGAGCAGGGAAGGGGGACAGAGTATGGGGTTGAACACATGGGACTTAGGGGCTCTTTTCAGAGTGAGGGGTGTGGGGGAAGATCCATGTGAGGGGTTCTGGGAGGAGAGGGGGGCTGATATTGAAATATAAAGTGAATACATAAATTAATAAAAAGAAATATATTTCCTTTCTTTAAAAAATATTTCTATGTGATCTGTGTGTGTATACATGAGTCTAGGTACTACAAGGCTAGAGTCACCTGATCCCCCTGGAGCTGGAGGTACAAGCTCCAGGTTGTCAGCTGCTTGACTGCTGTGCTAGATAGACACTGGATGAACAGTGTTTGGTCTTAACCACAGACCCACCTCGTCAGGCCATTCTTTCTATTTTTCTGGTAGGCACTGAATGAGACATTAATTGTTTTAATCTCCATCCCACTACAATTTTGTTTTGTCCCTAAGTTTTTGATATGTTGTTCCTGTCGTTTTCATTTGTTTTGAGAAAATTTAATTTTTTTCTCTGACTTCGTCAATGATTCACCTTTTCATTGAAAAGTACACTGTTGTTTTATTGTCTGCTTCCTGTAATTTCTTTTGTTGTTGATGTCCAGTTTCCTTCTACTGTGATCAGAAGGGACAGACTATGATCGCGGAGCATTTGAAGTTGTTTGTAGCCTAATAGGTGGTCTATGATGGAGAAGCTCCATGTCTTGATAAAGGAATGCTGAAGCTGAAGTTGTTGAAGAGAATGTTCTGTAAATGCCTGTTGAGTCCATGAAACCCACAGCTCAGTCAAATCCTAATGTTTGGTTATTATTGTTGTTTTTTGTTTGTTTGAGTGATCTGTTTGCATCTCATTCTGTAGCCTAACAGAGCTCATGATGGTCCTGCCTCAGTCTCCCAAACACTAGGATTACAGGGTTCTATCAGCATGCCCCACTCTAAATTCTTTTCTCATTACTTGTTGCATATGGGATACTAAGGATGAAAAATTTAGGAAAAAAAATCATCACCAACAATCTCCAAACTATTATATATCATATAAATTTTATATATGTATATACAGTTATATAATATTTAATTTCACTATACAATATCTTATAAATTATATAACAATGTAATTATATTGTATAGTAAATTATAAAAGTATTTTATATATTATATAAAGATATATCATACAAAATTGCCAAGTTCTATTCCAGTAAAATCATGGTTGTTTTGTTAAAGTATGTAGTCTGGTAACTACAGCTAAAAATGCAATAAGGCAAATTGAGTTAGAATCTCTAAATTATCCCTCATTTATATTCATTCTCTTTCCATGAAAGTTGTCCCAATCAGTACTTGTTATAATTGATGCTTTTCTTCCTGACTTCTCCACATGTGACATGAGTAATATTAGGACTTTATAGTATCCATACCATAAGTCTAATCATTTTCTAAGTATTCCCAAATATTATAGCATACCCTTTTTTTCTTTTGAGGCAGAGGCTCATGTTGTTCATGCTGATACTGAACTTGCTATGTAGCTAAGGGAACTTGAACTTCTGATCCTTCTGCCTCATATTAAAGTTGTGCACCACACCCAGTTTTTGGTGATACTGGGATTCTAACCAGGCATGCTAGGCGAGCACGGTGTTGACTGAGCTATACCCTTAGCTCAATAGCTTTCTTGTGACAGAAGATGTGTTCCTTTTCTCCTGCTGGTACTTATCCTTCTCAATGATGTCTCTAATACCAGTAAGTGCTCCATCATGTTAACCTTGTTGGGTAAAAGGAAGGGTGCTTACCTTTTTATCCTACTTGAAGTATACAATGACATTATCACATTTCCATGGCTGGTCCTGGTGTCCTTACAGGAAAGGGAGAATTCTCCTTGCCTTAAATCTTAAGAGTTGTATTACCTTGGAATTCTTTCCATTTTTATGAATTCTTATCTCTGTAGATCATGTTGAAAAAAATTAAAAGACTCAAACAAACATTAAGCACAAGTGGTGACAAATTCTACCAGTGGGCACAGATGTAGTAGTACCCACTGGTAGAATTTGCTGAAGGAGAATCACGAGTTTGAGGTCACATGGACTACATATTTTTGCTAGACAGTGATGGCACATGCCTTTAATCTCAACAGTCAGGGTGGCAGAGATAGGTGAATCTCTATGTGTTGGAGGCCAGCCTGGCCTACAGAGAGAGTTCCAGGAGAGCCAGGGCTACACAGAGAGACCCTGTCTTGAAAATTATAAAAAGAAAACAAAGCAACCCTCCCCCTCAAAACACAACTGCTGATAAGTCATTTACTAATGCTGAATCACAATGCTTTCCATTAATGACAGACACATTTAGTAGGTATTTCTTGGCATCTCTGTCCTACATTCATGAATATTGGGTTGAGTAAGATTTTGGGCTTCCTCAAGTAGACTTTCCTATATATCCATAAGGTAGAATTTCACATTTTAGTAAGCATCAACGTGTTTCAATGACAGATTAGTGTTAAGCTATACTTGACCCTTCCCAACTTGCAGCAAGTGTTAGCTAGTATCACACAACCTCAAACCAACGGCACTGGCTAACACAGAAAAAAATAAATAGATTTTACACATTGACCAAACAGTGTGGTTAAACATTAATGCATGAAAGCACAGCTGTGAAGTACTGGCAGTGCTTCTGCAGACTGTAGCATCTTAGCTGAGAATCGCTATGCTTGGGAAGGGGCCTGCTGGGCCCCTCCTCACCCTGCTGCAGCTCCTCGCTTATACAACTCATTGTTTTCCAAGGATGGCTGATGATTTTGTATGATTCTCATTAGAATAGAGGCACTAATTTCCTCCGCCAAATTGATGCTAATCATCCTTATTAAACACGACCTCTCTGAGATAGATGGTGACCAATATAATTGGTCATTTCTACATTAATAGAATAAATATGACCTTTAGATAAGTATGTGAAGATGTTGCTAGCTGTGGGGATTAATGAACAAGGTATGAACTTTAAAATAAGAAGCTTTGAAGCATTTTTTTAAAGACAGGTGAACTTTTAAAATATAACTAGGTTCTCAGATGAGAATATTTTTTTTTAAAAAAATTCTCACTCACAAATTCTTTTATTATAAGCAAGAAAACTTGCTTGATGAATTTTTCACAGATGAGAATTTATGAAACAGATCAGAATAAGGTTTTATTGTTGTTGAAATAAGAGGGTGTTGTTCTACTCTCCTGTCCCCAGCCCTGCAATGACAGGTATCTGTGTATAGTGTCCTTTATCATCCCTGTTATAATTTCAATGTGAAATGTCCTGTACAGCTTTATGTGTTTCAACACTTGGACTTTGGTGGATGGTATTGTTTCTTAAGGTTATGGAACCTTCAGGAGAAAGAACATCACTGGAGAAAGTAGTCTACTGGTACTTTATAGGTGAGTTTCACTTCCTATCCACTCTCTGCTTCCTGTTCTGCCAAGAAAAAAGGTGAAGAGTCCCACACATTTGCACCCTAAACTTGCCTGCTGTGTGCTTTCTCTCCTCTTGTGTGCTTGCCTTCCAGTTTGGCTATCTCCTCTCCAACTGGGAGCCAAGACACATGCTCCCACCTTTGACTTGTTTCTGGTCAGGTGTTTGGTTACAGTAAGAAGGAGACAACCAGTTCAAGCCTCAGCCAGAAGCCTCCAGATAACTGAGTCCTGCAGGTTTACTCTTCTCAGGCTTATCCATTTTGCCAAATGTATTTGCTTCTCAATTTTAGGCTCAAGGAAAGAGGGCTAGTGTGTATAGTTCTCTTGCCTGATAACTGCTTCCGCCAGTCAATCCCAGAGTGCTAATTAATGAATTAATACACCTGTGGGAGGTGTCTAGGGGCTTGCTCAAGGATTGAATTATTTTCAATGTTTTTATTACTGAATTAGTTTAAGGACGGAGCTGTCAAGTGAGTCACCCTTGCAGATGGCACAAAGCTGGGAGGGACAGAAAATGCAGTGATGGCAAAAATCAGAATAGAAATGACACTAGCTATCAGAATGCTGATCTGAACCTATGAGATAAAATATGGGCAGAAGAAAACGTACAACTTCACACAGACCCAAAATTCCCCCTGCTCAGATATGAGCTGTGGCAGTGGTATTGAGCTACTTACTTTACTTGGAATGCTCCCAGTATATGAAATTTTGTCAGTATTCTCATATGTAAGAAAAATCTGCTCTGGTTGCTATGGGAGAGAAACAGTGGGGAACCCCATCCCTCTTCTTCCTCATCTCTCTCTATGACTTATCTTGGGCTCTGAGCTGGTGGAAGGAGCAGAAATAAAGAGAAATAAGGGAAGACTTAACACACTCAAGCAAGAACATATTGGGAAAAAAACTGAGAAATTTGATATGAGCGTAGACTCAGTATGAAGCAGTGGTATGATGTAGACCTTGCTCTGAACACAGTATTTTATTTGGTATTTGGGCCAAGTCCATAGAATAGTGAGACTGGGGAAGATATCTTTCTAGGACAGCTTCACAGAACTACAGTGTTGTTATCACTCACGATCATCTGAAACTTATAACTTTGTGTTTATTCATTAACATTTTATGATTGTATCATATGTATTGCCCTTGCTATGCAATTATTATTTGTAATGACTATAAACTATGCCATAATACAGCTATACCACTGTGGTATTTTGACTCAGAATTGCCCTATTGACTCAGATATTTGAATACTTGGTTCCCAGTTGGTAGAACTGTTAGGGAAGGATTAGGAGGTGTGGCCTCTTTGGAGGAGGTGTGTCACTGGTAGTTTTGGCTTCAAAAGCCCAGACTATTTCTGGTTACCTCTTTCTCTACCTTGTGTTTGTGGGTAAGATAGATATGGGCCCTCAGCTACTGCATCCATGCGATGTCTGCTTTCCTGCTGCCATTGTCCCTGCCATGATGGCCACAGACTCTAACTCTCTAGAACTGCAAGCCTCTATGAATTCTTTGCCCTATAAGTTGGTTTGGTTATGGTGTCTTTTCGCAGCAATAACTAACTAAATGCACCTAGGAGACCATTGTTACAGAAACCACAATGATGTTTGAAAATAAAACCTAGAAGCCTTAAAAATTAATTTGGAATGGGTTAAAAAACTTTTTATGTCTACAGAATATATAATTTTAAAGGTATGAATGTAACTTGACTTACTAAGTTTAAGGTAGAGTAGCCATTCAAAAATTGGTTTCTTAATGTTTTACCTAAATGTTTCATGGAGCCATTTCTTTGCACTATACATTGATAAGCAGAATAGCCAGGTATTTCTCTTTTTTCTTTTCTTTTTTTTGTTTTTATGTTTTTGGTTTTTTGAGACAGAGTTTCTCTGTGTAGCCCTGGATATCCTGTAACTCACTCTGTAGACGAGGCTGGCCTGGAACTCAGAAATCCACCTGCCTCTGCCTCCCAAGTGCTGGGATTAAAGGCATGTGCCACCACTGCCCGGCTCAGGTATTTCATTTGAAACGGATCCTTTAAAAAAAGAAAAGAATAAGAGTAAGAAGGAGAAGAAGAAGAAGAAGAAGAAGAAGAAGAAGAAGAAGAAGAAGAAGAAGTATTTATTTACTATGTACATAGTGTTCTGCTTACATGTATGCCTCCACACCAGAAGAGGGCACCAGATCTCACTATAGATGGTTATGAGCTACCATGTGGGTGCTGAGAATTGAACTCAGGGCATCTGGAAAGGCAGCCAGTGCTCTTAACCTCTGAGCTATCTCTCCAGCCCTCAGGTATTTAATCTGAAAGTCCACTAGTATAAAGAAAAGAACTCTTTTTTTACAGGAGGCTTTTGTTTTTTTAAACCATTGTGTAACATAAGCACTGGAGACTGTGACAGGTGTGTGTCATTAATTAACAAAGTATTTTTAAGTATTTTATTGGGAAAGTATCTCTATATTCTTCCTTCTGTTTGCCATGTCACATATATGGAATAAATGAGTAAGTAGCTGCAGAAATATAAATGCTTTATTAAAATATTCTAACAGTGTGTGTATGGAGGGGAAGTGACTAAGACAATCACAGTCTATAAGGGCATTTCCCCGATCGGAGACTGGCCAGGACTGCTGCACACAGCATGAGCTGAACCCTGCTCAAAGCCAAGGACACTATTATCAGAGACTATAATGTCTTTAAGACACCCTTTTTCTTGTTTTATTCTCTCATCTGTTGAGGTTGCCTGGCATTTGGACCTCTAAGATGTTCTTTTTTAAGGTCAGATATATGCCAGTGGTCCAGAGGAAAAAATGGCAGAGGTGGAAAAATAAAGCGTTCTTCGAGTCTTAGAGAAGTCTTCTTTTAAAAGATTTATTTATCATGTGTAACAATGTTGTGCCTGCATGCCAGAAGAGGGTATAAGATCCCAGTACAGACGGGCATGAGCTATCATGTGGTTGCTGGGAATTGAACTCAGGACCTCTGGAAGAGCAGCCAGTGCTCTTTACCTCTGAGCCACCTCTCCAGCTCTAGAGAAATCTTTTTAATATTTGGCATGCTTTAATCTTCTTATTGGCCTATATGGTGAGAAGAGTAACTGAGGGGCTGGAGAGATGGCTCTGCAGTTAAGAGAGAATACTGCTTTTGCAGAGGACCCACGTTTGGTTCCCAGCATCTAGTCAGGTTGTTCACAGTCACCTGTAACTCCAACTTCAGAGGATTCAATGTCATTTTCTTACCTCTGAAGACACATATATACCCATACTATTCACTCACACAGAAACATATGTAAATAAAAATAAGTATTAAGAAAATAACCAAAGCACTAAAAATATGTCATAAGCTGATGGATCCCAGTATTTGATAACCCACCAATGAGATGAAGTTCATGTTTGACTCTTTAATTAGCAAGATGGCTTCTGTTCTACCTCTGGCCTTGTGTTGGAAATTGGTTCTAATGCTTTGTCTTATTTTGGATCCCAAAAGCCATGCTTCCAGACCTGAGGGTCCTTCCCCCAAGCTGGCTTCAAGTCGTAATAAACAATTGTCATACAGGCCAGGGCTATATAGAGAAACAAGAGAAATGTAGATAGGTAGATAGATAGATAGATAGATAGATAGATAGATAGATAGATAGACAGACAGACGGGTGGGTGGGTGGATGGATGGATAGGTGGGTGGGTGGATGGATGGATAGATAGATAGATAGATAGATAGATAGATAGATAGATAGATGGGGAGAAAGGGAGAATCACCATGATGGGGAAGCAGAAAGATGAAGCTTAAAGGCCTGGATCTAGGGTAGCAGAGATAAAATATAGATTTTGAAAGATATTAATTCAGGAATACCGGAGGACAGTGTTTGCTAGTGGCAAGGAGGTTTAGAAGTGGTCAACCATTGAGCTAGTCAAAGCATATAAAAATTAGTGTGTGTGTGTGTGTGTGTGTGTGTGTGTGTGTGTCTGTGAGTGTGTGTTTCATTCAGGAATCCAGAAAGCTCTTTGGTAGGAGAAGTGTGTGCACCCTGCGGGAGCTAAAGCAGTTTGACTAATTCACCGCTACAGCCTAGTTTAGTATTCATTTCTTAATCTGAAAAGTAAGAATTTAGGCTAATCACATCAATGCTTCTTTCACTATTCTATCATAGTTTCTAGTCATTGAAAATATAATTATGATGTAGAGGTGATACTATGTAGCTTATTATGTTTTTGTTGGATTTATCCATGCACATCAGTCATTCAAATTTCCCATGAGGATTCTAAGGCAATGTTTCTCCAAGTGTGGCTGTGAGACTGTAGAAGGTTCCAAGGGTAAGCAGCACCTCCCCCCAATCAAATTACTTTTCCCTAATTCTAAGATGTGATTTGCCATTCTCACATGAGTGCAGAGTATGAGTTGCTTGTTGTGTTTCTAGATTATATCATACTGCAGCTATCCTTTATAAAAATGTAGTTCAGTATGTACATGTGTGCAATTGTTGAGTTTTGATGCAGTGCCAAATAAGAAAATTCACAATTATTTGGCTTCTTTCATTAATGTACTTATGGTACTGGAAATTGAACCCCCTACATGCTAGGTAAGCACGCTAGGTCCATGCTAGGTAACCCTATATCCCCAGACCTATTCACAATTTTCTGAGAGGTTTCAACAAGGTGTCTTTCTCTCACGAAATGCACATTCCCCAATTAGACCAATTTTTTAATATAAATATCATCCAAAATAGTGTAACAGATTAGAAGTATAGCCAGATATAAGAGAAGATTTAATTTCTTATATAATAAACATTGATATAAGCAACATGGAAAACAGGGTCCTCAGTAAATACTAAAGACATACAGGGGGCCCTGAAGTCAAGACATTTAAGAACACATGCTTTAGAAGTTACTATGGGAGCCAGACCTCCTTCTCCTGCAGGCCAGTGCTGCTGCTACTTTCCTCCAGTCCTCCAGTGTTCTGTCTTCGTTTGTTCTCATTAAGGAAGAATCACCAGGAACTTGAAAAGCAATTATCCTGTCATAGTCTTTGAATGTTTAAAAAATACTTATTATTTGTATGTGTGTTCACGTGTTGCATGGTGTGTGTGTGTGTGTGTGTGTGTGTGTGCCATGAAGCACATGGAAATCAGAGGGTAAGTTTGTAGAGCCACCTCTCTTCTTCCACGTTTATGTGGGTTCCAGAGATCAAATTCAGGTCCTCTTTGCCCACTGAGCCACTTCTGTAGCCCCCTGGATTCAGGTTATGGTGGTTGCTATGGAGTCAGAGCTGTAAGGGGAATGTGGACACCCCACTCTCTCTCAGGGACATTTGTTCACTGGAAAAATAACATAGAAGATTCTCTCTCTCTCTCTCTCTCTCTCTCTCTCTCTCTCTCTCTCTCTCTCTCTCTCTCTCTCAGAAATCATTATCCTCTTGAACCTTCACAATCCAGGCATCATAAGAGAAGGGAAGAGGAGGGATAGAGAACATAAAGGATTTTATGTCATTTCCTAGTGCATTCCAGAAGATGCCTGGCCTTCTGTGCTCTCTATCTCCACCCACTTTTTCTTTTAGTAACCTTACCTAGGCTGTGTCCTGATTCAGAGTAAGAATGCTATCACGTAGGAGAGGTAGATTCAGGCTGGGCTTGACCCTGCCAGGGACCAGGCAGGGGGGAAGGAACACAGAGGCTTTTTATCAGTGCCACAGGCAGAACTCAGGCCCTTTCATCCCCAATCAGGTCACCAGTAATGAGATCCTGGACCCTTTCCCTGAGGTTAGCCCCTGATGGTACAGTTAGGCCCCATGCAATTTGGGCTCATCAAAGGGAACATGGAAAGAGAGAAAGTGACAGCCAAAATTTTGAGCAAATGCTGGAATAGTTACACTAGGGCTGCCTTGAAGCAAGGTTAGAATTAGTGTAACATTGCTATGATATATAATCATATGTAAAATGACTCAGTTATGATTATTTTCATACATGGACAAATTCAAACATGTCATAGAATTCATTTATAACTTACCATCCACTAAACCATTAACGCACTACTATTAGGTTCTAAGATCCTCTCAGCCTTTCATCTCATTAATGATTAAAGACTCAACTGCAGTTAGTGTAACTTCATTTGCCTTCTCTATGACCATGGTAAGACAACGGGGCCTTCAAGAGAAATTTGCATCCTAGGTCAGATAGGTATTGTGATGAGTTCAAAATAGTAACTAACCTCAACATTCCTCATGTGATTCCATTTCTCTGATGAAATAAATCTCATCCCCTGCATCAGCTTTTCAGATCTTCTCTATTCATTCACAAGCTACCACTAAACACTGCATCCCACCTCTAAGGCAGATCACATGGTTTAGTCCCTGGAAGTACAGGATCTGTTAGGTGGGACCTATGTGATCCTTCCTCTATAACATCTCAGCCTAGTTATACCAGACATCAGCCATCCTTTGTTCTGTCATATAAAAAAGATTCACCCTTCTGAATAAGTCTTTCCTTTTTCTTTCTTTCTTTCTTTCTTTTTTTTTCTATAAAGAATTATTTATTTATTTTATGTATGCGAGTGTACTGTCACTCTCTTCAGTGACACCAGAAGAGGGCATCAGATCCCATTACAGATGGTTGTGAGCCACCATGTGGTTGTGGGGAATTGAACTCAGGACCTATGGATGGGCAGCCAGTGCTCTTAACCACTGAGCCATCTCTCCAACCCTTAAAAAAAGTTTTTTCATTGGTGTTCTCTACTCTTTAGTGTTTTCAGGAGCCTCCTACATCTACCTCTCTTTGATTCTCCTGCCAACTGATCTCCTGGTTGTCCCCAAGCCTACTCTCTTTTTCCATCAGTGTTTATTACTTTTGGGAATGATGACATTATTCTTTCATCATTCAAACCAGAGAATCCTAGAACCATCCTTTGACATTTAGTTTTCTTTATTTGTAATATCCAATCAACCATCAGTTCTGCCAAGTTTTAACCCTCAACTCTTTCTTTTTCTCCAAATCTACTTCTTTTCTTTGCCATGCTTATAGTCTAGGATGACGTCTTTCTTTTTCTACACTGCAGCAAAAGCTAATGCCTTACCAAACCCTGTCCTTTCCTGTTTGATTCACTTTCACATTGACATCTGTTCCAGACAGCTATAGTCATGGTATGCCCTAAATGCACCTAAGCTCCTCTTTAAATATTTCTTCAGTCACTCTCCGTACCTTTTAGAAGGTCATGATTTTTTTCCATATATAGTGGAACTCCATCATTAACTAGGTTTCTCCTGACTTACTGAGCTCTGAGCTGAGGCTGGTCACAGCCTCCTATAGCACAGGTCTTTGCACAGGTGTTTCCCCAGTCAGAAAAGTGCCTTGGTTTCTCATCACACGTTAATACATAGTCATCCTTCATTTGCACTTGAAGTGGTGCTCTTTCAGAGGCATACCTCAGACATGATCAGTTCATAAGATTTCATAGCGTTGTGTGTTTTCATGTGTCTTTCTATGTACAGCTTATGACAGCTGCCATTTTATATTTATTCATGAGCTTGCTTAATAATATCTGTCTCTTCACTAGCCTACAAATGCAGGGGAGCAGGGTCCATGTCTGTTCTTGTGCTGTGTACCTCACCTAAAGCCAAGCAGGTAGTAGGCAACCCATAAATATTTATTGAATGGATATGGAATGAATAAATATTCAGGGGATTGTTTTAGATGCTCTAGGGCATCAGTTCCCAAACTTTAACAACCAGATCACCCAAAGACTTGTTAAAGCACAGATTGCTAGGCCTCAACCAGAATTTCTGATTCGGTAGGTCTTAGGAGTCACATAAAAATTTACATTTCTAGCATGTTCCAAGACGCTGACATTACTAGTCCAGGGATCAGGATTGAGAGTCATTGCTTCAGGGAATTGAATAGATTATGATTGCTCTTATCAAGAAATTTACAATCATATTCTGTGTGAAAATCATAAATGAGA
>NW_021604679.1:952566-1045744 GCF_004785775.1 Grammomys surdaster
TATCAAGAAATTTACAATCATATTCTGTGTGAAAATCATAAATGAGACATATTTAAAGAAAACACTATAAAAACATTGAGGAAACTGGACTTAGAGAAGACAAGGCACAATCTCGTATATTCTTGATGGACATAATTCATTGATATATCAATATTATGGTCAACAGTTGCTACTAGTTTTTGAGGAAAAGAAATATTTCAGATTGAATAATTAAAAATTTAGAGGCTATAAAGTGGATCTTAAAGGAGAATTATAAGGACTGAGATAATGACTCAGGACTTAAAGTGCTTGCCACATAGGCAGGAAAACCAGTATTCAGATCCCCAGAACTTACAGTTTAAAGGATTGAATTATCAGGGCAGGGTAGCATGTACAAATATCTGAGACACAGCAGTAGGTCAGACGAAAGGATGCAGACAATGTACCTAGAGACAAAGGGGATGAAGTAACCATTTTCAACCTATGATTGATGTAAAGGTAGAATGTAAATTAAGTAGTAAACAGAGAGATGCTCCTCTTTGGCAGTAGCAGCATAGGAAAAGGTGGGCTAGTAATATCAGTGTATATGTTACTAAATTGTATTGGTTCTTGAACTCCACATTATCTGCCTCACAAATAGAAGGACAATGAATGGTTTAGGGAAAACACAAAGGCTGCTTCTATAGAGCAGCAGACGGTCCCTGGGTTGGCCTGTGCTCCATTATAGTTTCTGCTATGACTGCTATAGTTCCTGCATGCCCCAAAAGGAGCACCAAGTCAGCCAGCCATTTCATAATGCTTGGTTCTCTGCTGATAAAAGTAGGTCCTTATATAAGTTACCATAGTCTGTTAGTATTCTTTTTCTCTGTGAAAAATGCTACCGGTGTTCCTACTGTCTGAACAGATTCCTCAGCCATTGTCAGAGCCATTTCCAGAGATAATGGTAGCGTATTCAGGATACAGTAGAGAACTTACTGTAGAGAACTTACTGCTCACCATGAAGAACTGAATTGCAAAAAGTAAGACAAATGCCAATCACTCTGACCAGGTGGCAGAACTCATGCCATCTTGCCTGATATCACTGAAGGAAACATGGAAACTCAGCTGACTACTTACATTCAGTAGCAGCTGTTCACTTCAGAACACATCAGTTTCTTAACCAACTTGTCTTCAGTATGATGAAACACAAACACTCAGTTAAAATACAACGGAATTCTTCAGAACTCCTTTTTACTGACCAGAAAATGTATAGACATGGTTTATGTCATATTTTGACGACGTTAGACAATGAACATTATGTTATAAAGTTTGCCAAATGTTTACACACACTTCAAGCAAGTGAGAAAAATATCACTTTTCTCTGAAAGATTGCAAAAAGTCCAGTGTCCATGAACAAACATGAAAGCAAAATTTAAGAAAAAGGAATTCTGCCTTGCCACTGACTTCTAATATTAAATTCCTCTGATGACTCCAGATTTTGCCTCAGCTTTAAAAATGATGACGCATGGAAGCCTGGAGGACTGACTCTCCAGCTGTAATGTATTGTAATGTACAATAAAGTACTGCTGTTTATGTCAACATGATGAACTTGAGATTCAGAGTGTTTAAGTGAAATAAGCCAGGCACAGACAGATGAATGCTACTCAACTCTTTACCGAATGCAATATAAAATGCTGAGCTCAGGGAGACAGGGTGAAATAGGAGTTTCAGAAGTCTGGGGGGAGGAGGTTAGGGTGTTGGCTGATGGGTACAGAGGCAGAAGGAACAGGCCTTTTGCAACAGCACATAGAAGGGTGATTATACTTGGCAGTGTTATATGGATTAAAATGACAAGGACAGATAGCTTTGAAGATTCTTATAAAAAATGTGTATGTGTGCGAGTGTGCGAGTGTATGTGTTTGAGATGCAAGGTCATCTAAATACCCTGAGTTGATCATCAAACAATATCCACGTAAACTGAACTATTGAACTGTGCCCCATAAATATGTACAATTATAATCTGCGGTTGAAAACTTAAAAAGATATTTTCAAAGTAGTAAGCCCATGATCAAAAGGAATCATTTTTTTTAACAACCCCCAGGCATTTCCTCTTGTTTCTTGAGTGTGCCAGGGTTGGGAGAGAAGGGGTCTATTTTCTCCTCATTAATACCAAGTACTGCTATGATCATTTCTTTTCTCCTTTCTCCTAATCAGGGTTGTTGCTATTTGTTTGTTTTTACTTTTAATTCATGCATCATGTTGGATTAAAGTTCACTGAAATGTAAAAAGCTAACACTCTTTCCATCCTTAGAAATGCCAGGGTTTCATGTGGTTTACCTAGTAAAGAAAATGGCGGACTTTCCATTGTTTGTGCCGTGTCTGGCACCTTGCCACATGACTGTCATGGCCTACATTATTTTGGTGTCATGGCCTGTGTTCATCTTTTCTCCTGAGACTGAAAGCTCTTTGTATCTGAGGACAATGCCATGTGATTTGTCTGTGTTTTTCAGAGACTCTACATTCATGGATTTAAAAAAGCACTTGAGTCTGGGGTTTAGAGAGATGGCTCAGTGGTTTAGAGTATGTGTTGCTTTTGCAGAGGACCCTAGATTGGTTCCTTGCACACAAGTTGGGAAACTTTAATTGCCTATAACTCCAGGTCCAATAGATGACCCTCTGACTTCTAAGAGTACCCATACATATGTGCATATTCCCCCATACAGAAACACACATGCACATAATTAGAAATAATAAAAATAAATATTTTTTAAAAAGCACTTGGAAATTCTAGAACATTTGGGTATTGATTGGGAATCTGGTAATGAGTAGAACCTTAAAACTCATTAAGTAATTTTTTTTTGTTGGTGGTGTTATTTTGCTTTGTGAATAAAATACCATGATGCTTTGACTATTTTAAAACAGAAGATTAACAATCCTATCTAGAAAGAAAAACATAATCCTAAACTGTCAAGATAATGTGTGTGAGAAAAAACAAAGACCATCCTAAAAATTGAAAACCAAAAATTAGTTTTCTTTGCACAGGGCCTGAGGCAAGAGGATCCAATGGTTCCTGTTCTGTGTTACAGAGTTTCCCCCAATTCTGTTCATGAACACATACTGATCTTCCAGTGCGGTATTGGAGATAGGGTCCCAGGGGAATCTGTTAGCTTAAATATCAGCATCATAAGGCTGTTCCTTGGGTTTATGTTCTGTTTTCACAGTACCACAGACTGGTAAACACAAAGACATGAGACTTATTTTGGTTTATGTTCCGTGTGAAGTTCAGTGACTACATTGGGGAAGGGCTTATTGCTGCCAGAATTCCCCAAGCAGCACAGGGCATAACATGGTGTCCTAGTTTGCATCTCAGTTGTTATAATAAAATACACACCAAGGAGGAAAGGGTTTGTATATCTTACAGGAGTCTATCATTAGGGGAAGCCAAAGCAAGAACCTAAGCATAGATCATGGAGCATGCTTCTTACTGGCATGTTTTTCATGGCTTGCCATTAAAGACTTTCTACTTTTCTTTTATAGCCCAGGCTCTTATGCCCACCATAGCACCACTTAGAGTGTGGTTGACGCTCTCACATTGATGGCCCACAGGCCAGTGTGATAAAGGCAATTTCTCATTTGACTTCTCTCTTCCCAAACTTGTCTCAGTTTATCTCAAAACGGAGTGCGGCTATGCATCTCTTTTGCTGAAGACTTCATTTAATTCAATCACCTTGCCGCCAAACCAGACTCTATTAACTGTCTTCGATACCCCACAACTCTGTGGATGTGCGGGAAAGGTCCAGGAGGGGAGAGAGAGAGGATGGCTATGAAGCTCAGCATGACCTCATTGGAAATAACTTGACTGGGACTGGTCTAGAACTTCTAGGCCCCAAACTGCTAGAGAAATCTCTCTCTTTTGTTTATGCTACCATTGTTTTCTTATGTTAGCCAGATGCTAATATGCATCTCCCATAGTCAGCAGTTCTTTTAGATGGAAGGAGAGTAGGACAGTGAAAGGTAGTAACCTAAGGCAGGTGCACTTCAGGATAAAACAGTGAAGAGTGTGGTGGTTTGAATAAGAATGGCTCTCACAGGCTCCTTTATTTGAATGCTTAGTCATCAGGGAGTGGCACTACTTTGAGGGATTAGGAGGTGTAGTCTGGGTGGAGAAAATTTGTCTCTGGGGGTGAGCTTTGAGGTTTCAGAAGCCCAAGCCAGACCCAGTGGCTCTTGCTGCCTGGGGATGTAGAACTCTCAATTACTTCTTCAGTCCCATTTCTGCCTTCACGTCACTGTGCTCTTGGCTATGGTGACAATGGGCTTAAAACCCAGAAATTGTAGGCAAACTCCCAATTAAATCTTTTCCTTTATAAGAGCTGCCGTGATGGTCATGGTGCCTCTTCACCTCAATAGATCACTGACTAAGACAAAGGGCCTGGCAGATGTCATTCTTAATTTTTCCCACAAACAAATTTTGAGGGCTTCCTTTGTGTTTGGTACTGATCCAGGTGACGGATATTGCAGTAGACAAACAATGTATCGTCCACTTTCAAGAAGTTTTTGTTCTGGTTTATTGTCTACTATGGCCAAAGAGAGCATATATGTTAGCACAGGCACAAAATAAAAGTAGTTCTTGGCCTGAGGTCTGTAACCTCAGCTACTCAGAGCAGCTAAGACAGCCAGACTGCAAAATTAAGGCTTGCCTGAGCTAAAATGTTCATGTCCAGTTTAGATACCTTAATGTGATCCTGTCTCAAAATGCAAGTTAAAACAAACAAACAAACAAACAAACAAAAAACTCGGGACTATTAAAAGGATTTTCACGCAGCTTGTAACAGATCACAGCAGACTAGACGGTTCCACGAGGGGAGGTTTATTAAGAGAGTTGTGGGGGGAGAGAGAAGAGTAGAAAGGATAGAGGCCAGCCATGACCACGTGGAGAGAGAGGGAAAGGAAGGGGGGAGGGGAGACGGCAACCTGCAGGTGCACGGGGGTCGAGGGGCCAAGGGCGAGGAGCAAGAGAGTGAGGAGGGGGCAGGCAGCCCCTTTTATAGGGCAGGCCTACCTGGCTGTTGCCAGGTAACTGTGGGGAGGAGCATACCTGGCTATTGCCAGGTGACTGTGGAGGTGGAGTTTAACAGATTACAAACAACTATGGCAATAGCTGAATGATGGACTGTTTATTTAGCTTAGGAAAAGCAATAGGTTCAAATCCTACGGGAGGGAGGGAGAAAGGGAAGGGAATTCTCTCTCAACAGTGACAGGGAAAGTAACTCAGCAGGGCCTAAGAGAAGGGAACACTGGGTGAGGGAGGATGATTTCAGACCTCACTTAGACAGCTATAGAGTAAGGTCACAGTAGGGTATTGGGAATGTGTTAAATGGTTTTCTGCCAAGATTTCCTGGTCTGAGTGGTGTTTGAGGAATAGAAAAGACTAAAAGGAGGCAGAAAGTGAGATCCAGAACAGAGAAACTCAGAGCTGAGATCATGCAGGGTTTTGTACTGTATTTACTGGCTAATCTTAATTCTGTGAAGTAAGAATCCTGTGTGTGTGTGCGTGCGTGCGTGTGTGCGCGTGCGCGCGCACGCACGCTTTAATGTGCATACAGAGGTGGGATGCAAGATATTGGTGTCAGTTTTTGTGTGTGTTTGTGAGACGGTGCAGGGATGGAACGGATGGAACCTTGGGCCTCCTACATGACTAGGCAATGTCGCTATCACTGAGCTAACTGTCCAGTGCTAATATTTTAATCCAGTCCCTGTGATGTGGGGTTGAGCATTGCCTGAAAGAGATAATTGACTTGCTAGGAGTTTATTGAGATAATACAGTTGAGAAATAATGGTGGCTTTAACCAGGTTTGAGCAAAGTACTGGTAATAGCCGTATTTAGAATTTCTTAATATATTGAAGGTAATAGTTTTGCTGACCTGTTATGGCATATGGATGAAAGAGAGTTATTTCAAAAATTTTAATCTCAGTAGCCAGAGAATGGTGACACCATTAACTGCGGTGTAGCTGTGGGAGGAGACAGCAGGATCTTGGTTTCAGCCAAATTAAATTTGACACAACTCTTATGTAACAGTATGCAGTAACGAAAAAGGAACAACTGACAAAATACACATTTCCTGGTGGGAAACATTTCTCAGAGATGGGAAATTGATACTGGACAGGCTGCTGAGTGTGTTCTCAAGTAGGTGAGCCTGGCCTGGGACTGAGTGCCCTGAGGATTATGGGAAGCTCATTCACAACAGGAAAAAGGAGGAGCTTGTCGCACAGCTCCAGATGGTTGCTGCATCTGATGCTGGGCACTTGGAGAAATTCGCAGCCGCTTACAGTGCTCCCAATGGAAAAGGAAGCAACGTGGCAGCAGAGAGAGAGAATAGGTATGATGGTATTGGAGGCAGGATGAAAAGAAGATAGGAAACTTTGGTTTAGACTAGCCGGGTACAGGGACTTGGCAATGGCAGCAGAATTGCCTGCAACCGGAAAGGGCCCCCTCTAAGGTTCCAGTCTAGAGCGTAAAGAGAGCTGGCTGCCTGTCTCCAGCCACAATGGGCTCAGCAGGTGCAGTGCAGATTAGGCAGAGAACTGGAGCTCTGCCAAGCCGGGAAGACAAAGTGAGAGAGGGTCCGAATAGTGAAGGGTCTGACCGAGGGAGCAATTACCAATGATGGACCACGGAGGCTGAGCTGTTAGAGAGGAAGGGTGATGACAGGAAGGGGCCGTGGGACCTTGAAAAGGTGTAGGATCGACAGATTGAGGTTTCCTTGGCCAGCAAAGGATTGTGGGGAAAGTGGTACCAGAAGAAGGGAGTGGGTAGGAGAGCAGAGCTGGAGGCAGAGAACAGTTCATAAAACAGACGGTGCCCACCATGCCTCCAATCTTGAGATCCAGGTAAAATCTACTAATTAATATGACCTTGAAATAAAATCTAAAAATGCCCCCCAACACTTCCTGTTTATTACAGTTTCCACAAAGTCAGACTCATAAAGAACGTTAAGGAATTCCTAAGAGTTAATAACAAAACCACATGCCTGGAAGCATATTCAAGAGGTCCGAGTGCAGACGTCAGTCTCCCACCAACACAGACCCTCTAGGAGGAAGTGCTACCACCGAGGTGAGCTGGCTATGTGGAAGCTCCAGAGCTCTCGGAGGTTACAGATTTTGTAAAACACTTTGATAGGGTTGAAGGCCTTGCTTGCATTTTCTTCTTTTTCTGGTGCGAGTAAGAGAGTCAGTGTGAAGGGGTGGTGATGGCACATGCCTTTACTCCCAGCACTCTGGAGGCAGAGGCAGGTAGGTAGGTAGATAGATAGCTAGAGATAGCTAGATAGATGATAGGTAGATAGATAGATGAAGGAGGAAGAGGGGGAAGAAGAGAAGGAGAAAGGGAGAGAGGAAGAAAGGGATTGTGAGAGAGAGTCAGTGATACTTGTTTTACAACCTTAATGGTGCTGCGGGTAGTTTTCAGTTATGGCTTGGTGTCTGTAAGCAGTTGCTTGTGAAGATGGTCAAGAAGAAAATCCACATCTTTCTGGTTTTGCTAGACTTTCTGGTTTTGTTAGGGACTTGCCACACAAGGACAGGCTGAGCCAGGGGCTCTGGAGAAGGGTTTTGTTTTGAAGAGGAACGATACTTGTCAGACCTTTAATGTGGTTTTGAACCATGGACTCTTTGGCAGGTCAGGGCACTGCATCCCTAAAAACTACGGAAAGTCAGAGTAATCTCTCTCCTTTTTCTTCTTTTTAAGACTAGAAACAAGCACATTGAGGAAACCAGCCAGATGTGACAGTGCAGAGAAACAGCTGTTTCTGAGGCCTGGTTCCCAGTCCTGTAGCTACGAACTCCTGATTATCCGTGTCTGGTTCTTATTAAAGGCAAGCAGGATCTTAGAAGGAAGTGCACTTTAACAAAGGGCGCTCCCAGCCCTGTATTCAAGAGTGAAGGAGAACAAGGCTAGATTATTTCAAACTTACCTTGTTTGCTGCAGCAATTTAGACCCACAGAAACAGTGTCAAAGAATCTAATTGAGCACAGAGAGAAGGAAAAGCCTTTGGAAAGAAATATGTCCTTTCAAGGTGTTGTGCTTCAGATGGTGAGAAGTAGGCAGGAAATGATCAGATGGCTGAAGGAAGAGGGATCAAAGAGTTGTTACAGACAGAGTTTAGGAATGGCCTCAAAGGAGCTTCAGGAAAATGGAGTTGGAGGACACAGCCAGCTGGTTCCAGGGGGTTCAAAATAGGAGCTAGCAGGATATTAGCTACCATCTCTTCCCCTTCCAGCCACACGGGGGTTTCTGAGTTTCTACCTGTGCTTCCTTCTTTACTTTAACCCCCCTCTCCCCAACTCCAAGATGCTTCCCCTCCTCTCCATTCTCCTTCTCTATCATTGAGTTTTTGCTACTCAGCATGGAATACTCACATGTGTGCCCAGCAGCTCTTTGAAGCTTACGTTCTGACATCAAGAGCCAAAGGGCTGATTTGCCTTTATAGATGTTCTTACTCTTTGAGAGAAATTCTGATAAGCACCATTAGGGTCAAGTTTGGCTCAGTGGTTCAAACAAGAAAACCAAGTTTCTCCTTCTGTGCATAGAAAACGGAAGTTGTCAGAGAACACGGTAGGCTGGCGTAGCATCCCTAGAGGAACAGGTATGGAAGAGTTTATATCCCGAGGTTGATTTAAACATGACTCAGATGCATGTGTAGTTGTCACAGGACACAGTGTTTTGTAAAACTGTGTCCATTGACATGTTGAATAGTTTCCCTCCTGAGAAGAGAGAACTTGAGAAATATCATTTCATATGGTTAATTGCCGGTTCAGACTGCTCTACTTCCCAGAGCTGTACGTAACCAGTCTGTTGCATTCAAAAGTCTTTAGTGACAATGTGGCATGACTGTTAGTGCTCACTGCTCATAAACAAAACTCTAGCTTTCCACTACCTCTCTTTCTCTCCAGCTCATGGAAATGGTGGGTAATATTAAGACAGAAGTCCATTTTTCTTTTCTTTTTGAATACATTAACACTATTTTAGTAACTATGCTATTATAATGTATCAATCTCATTAAATGCATCTTTTAATACTTGAGGAACTTTTAGTACAAAAAATATCTTAACACATCTCTGACCACAAGCTCCTTGGCTAGTATATTTCTATGCTATGAGTATGACAGATGAAGAGAAAAACCTGTGTTCTCAGGGAAGTGTTCTGCATTTTACAAGCAACTGAGAGAGTCTTCACTGAATGAATGGCTGTGCATTTCTGCATCTGTTTGGGCTGGTAGTGTTACAAATGTGTGAAGCATGTTGTCTGCTGTGTGTCAGACATCACTCTCCAGGGGCCGCTGCTCTGTACGCATCCTCCTTGTTCAGAGCAAGAAGGAGAGAGTCTTATTTTCTTTAATAGAATGTTTGTGTTAGGTATATTTTGGAAATAAAATTTAGAGTTCCTTCTTTTTGTTTTTGGCCTTCATGCTTTGCAAACCTCTCAGCTCATATATATTTACCTTGCCAAGAAGTTTTTAAACACTAATCTATATTTTGAGATGCCATTTCCAACCAAGAGGTAAGCTGTGAAATTCTTTGCAGTGCTTAGCTTTAATTTCTTGGAAGTTATGTGTTTTTTTTCCTTGCTGGTGTTGATGTGACTCTTTTAAATATAAAATACAAAATTCTAGTTTTATTTAAAGAAAAAAAAAGCCTTTACAATATACTGTTTTGTGCTTGGTGGAAAGGCCTTCCTCTCACCAGGAGGGAGTCCTTCCCTGTATCTACCAAGCCTTGGAAACCATTTCATCAAGGTAAACATTTTTATAGACATTATTAATATCCTTCTTGCTATTGGTTTGTAGATAATATTTGCATAGGGGGAATTGAATACAGGCGTGGGCATGGATTTAGCATAATTGCAAAATCTATAGTGGTACGAAGGGTTTTCATTCCTGCTCTGGTAAGACCTGGATGTATGTGATCCATGAGATACCGCATACTCTGTGGAGTCCTTCTTGTAGAGGTGACAGAAAATAGTATCTACTGATCAGTCTTCTCAGGGATGGAAATCAGCAAACCCAGTCATTCTCACTGTACTCTAGTAAGAATTGGTATAAAGACTTACTGTGATAGTGTGTGTTAGTCATGGTGCCTGTGGGCCAGCCAGCTTTAGGGAGCCTAGGAAGCCCTGAGTGTGTGAAGTTCTGAGTGAATGTGTAATGTTGCCATGGGCACAGCAGTGTCAAAGACCAAGGACAAAGCCTTTCCCTGTATAGACCAGGCTTGAAATTCTTACAGAAAACTGTTCACTGTGTAGAAAAACTAGCAACTGTAGCTTCTTCTTCCTAGATGTTTACAGCCTGAGACAGCTCTGCTACAGAGACTCCCTCCCTCATTGAGACTATCTAAGATAGCTCCCCTCCCTCTGTGCTGTATAAAATAAACACAGTGAGGTTTGGGTAGTGCTTTAGTGCTGTTCCTTAGACTATGTACATCCCACTTGATCCTAGCTCTTCATTGTGTGTAAATGTATGTGTGTATGCCCACTTGTGTCACAGGACATGTGTGAAGGTCAGAGGACAATTGTGGGCACTCTTTTCTCCTTCTATGATGTGGATCCCAGGGATCAAACTCAAGCTGTCAAGCTTGATGTCTCTCAACAGTCTCAACAGTCCCTTGTCATTTAAGAAAGAAAATCTGTGCCTGTTAGCTACAAGGGCATTATTTCCACCCCCCCTCCCCGCCCCATAGAAGACCTAAGCAACTATTAACCAGGTTTCTTTTCTACAGATTATCTTTTCTTAACATTTTGTGTAAATAGCATTATATAGGATAAGGTATTTGGTGACTTGCTTCTTTCACTTACCATAATTTTAATTACACACACACACACACACACACACACACACACACACACACACACTCAGCATTGGTCAGTGGTTTGTTTCTTGCTATGGGCAAGTGATTACGTTGTGTGACTATACTGCATTGTGTTTACTCAGTCGTCGGTTGATAGACATTTGGTTATTTATTCTTTTGCCTAATATAAATAGTACTGCTATAACAATTTATATACAAATTTCTGCATAGACACACATCTTCATTTCTCTTGGGCATATACCTAGGAGCAAAATTTCTAGATTCTGTCTTTGCTTAACTTTTGAAGTAACATAAACCTTTTCCAAAAGTAGCCAGATTGTTTTACATAACCGTCAATGGCAGAGAAACCTTCCAGTTTCTCTTATCTCCACCGACACTTGAACCCTTGTTTTCATCTGACTTTTTGGTAGCTATTCTAGTGGGTGTAAAGGGTTATCTAATTGAGACATTGATTAACGTTACTATTATAAGTGCTGTCCAGCATGCTTTTATATGCTTATCAGTCATTTGTGTATCTTTGTTCTTTTATTTTTGAGATAGAAAGACTCCTTTTCTATTTCAGGACAAATCCCAACAAGTGTCTATTTGTACCCACAGTATGAGGCTATTGATGTTTCTTCTCATAACTGTATTCCCTGAGGTTAATTTCACAAGTATTTGTTATGAATCTATGGTATTCTTGCCACCACAGAGGTAATAATAAATAGATGAAATCTCATTGGGAGGAATTAAATTATGATTTCATCCTATGTGATAAACTCAGAACTATTTTCAACCAGTGTTTCAAGAAGCAAATTGTGTCCCATAACATGTTAAAAGACAATTTACTAAAGAAAAGTTCCTATGGATAAATAACTTTGAAGTCACTGGGCTAACTGTTCTTCTTCCCATTATCTCTGGACGTGTTCATGTAATTAAACACAGCTTCTGTTGCTTTACGTGGGGCTGGAGAGATGACCTAGCGGTGTTTACAGCACTTGCTGCTTTTGCAGAGAACACAGGCTTGGTTCCATTTTCTCAAAAGATAGCTTACAATAGTCTGTAACTCTAGTTCCAGAAGTTTCATTTTCTTTTTCTGGCTTCTGCAGGCACTACATACAGATGATACTCATGTACACATGCAAGTAGAACTCCCACACACACATCAAATCAAAATACAAAAACAACTCTTCCAAAATCCCAAAGCAGAAAATGTCCTGAGGCTGAAGAAATGCCTTAGTGGTTAAGAGTACTTGCTGTTCTTTCAGAAAACCTGAGTTCAGCTACCAGCACCCATATCCAGTAGCTCCTAACTGCCTGTACCTCTAGCTCCAGGGGATCCAATGCTTTCTTCTGGACTTTTCAGAAACTCCACACAAATAGTGTATACAAACACACACACACACACACACACACACACACACACACACACACACACTCTTTATTTATTTATTTTTCTTTTTTTTTAAGATTTATTTATTTTATATATGTGAGTATACTGTAGCTGTCTTCAGACACACCAGAAGAGGGCATCGGATCCCATTACAGATGGTTGTGAGCCACCATGTGGTTGCTGGGAATTGAACTCAGGACCTCTGGAAGAGCAGTCAGTGCTCTTAACCACTGAGCCATCTCTCCAGCCCCAGATAGATATTAACATTTTTTTTTTTTTTTGGTTTTTCAAGACAGGGTTTCTCTGTGTAGTTCTGGCTGTCCTGGAACTCACTCTGTAGACCAGGCTGGCCTCAAAGTCAGAAATCCACCTGTCTCTGCCTTCCAAGTGCTGGGACTAAAGGTGTGCACCACCACCGCCTGGCTCCACACACTTTAAAAACCCATAGTCTCACAATTTTTCTAGATAAAGGTTGACTCCTTTACACTATTATTTAAAATGCAAGTATTGTTTAATCACTCGACTATTTTATGCCATATGTTGACACTGTTTCTTCATTAAGAAGACATGATTTTCCCAAGTCAAATATCTTGTGAATTAAACTCATTTACGATGTGTTCATATTTATAGTCTATAAGTAAATTAAAGAGTGAATACATTTTGATAAATCTCTTCAAATTAAGTTTTAGAGGAAGATTTAGATGTGGCATTAACATATATGTTGAAGAAAAGGAATATTGGCTTGAAGCATGACCATCTTGAGAGAATTTGAGAGTCTGACAAAGCAGTTAATATTTATCATGTCTAAATACATAGAATAATTTTAATATTTCAAGTAAAATACATTTTTGTATTGGTCTCACCTTTTCCAATGGTTTCCCTTTTTGTACATAAGTATCTAGCTTCACCCTTAGAACTGATTCTGTGTCATGTGTTATGATCTGATGTGTAGTAGGCTATATGACACCTCTGTGGCAATCATCTTGGGCAAAACGTTTTCTGAGCTGAATGGTAGTATCAGTACTCTTCCCTGACAAGAGTTAGATAAGGTGGTGTGAAGGCTAGGAAGTACCTCAGAGGGATTTTGTTCAAGGTTCTATCTTTCAGTGGACAACCTGAGAACTCTACAGAGAGGAATCTGCATGTGGGCATCTGAGAGATTACGATAAAGCTAAGGTCTAGAGTAGTTCTCTTTCCTCTAGTTCTACGTGATGAGAAATACCCAGTGTTAGGTATGTTAGACATACCCAGTGGTTTGTTTTGTATCTTTCTGTGTTTGGGTCACTTCAAATAATGTTAAGTAATTCTTTTGTGTAATTTTTTTTCTTTGACAACTGTTACCTTTCTGACAATATAGCTGATGCTTGCTATCGAGATCCCAAAAGTGGATATGATGAGATAAAAAAGAGGGCTGGGGAGATGGCTTATTAGGTAGAGTGCCATTTAAGCATGGGGACCTGAGTTCAGATCCCTAGAGTACCTGAGTTCAGTTCCCACTTGTAACTTACTTGTAAGCTTGTGAAGCTCTCTGGTCCCATGGGAACCTGTATTTATGTACACACCCAGGAAAACACACACACACACACACACACACACATACACACATATGTATACAGATTCACATATATACACAGACCCTAATTAAAACTAAAATATTTTTCAAAGCGATCTTACTTTTCCCTATTCTGATTATAAATACAAATGAATTACAATGTATGAAGGTGTATGGCAACTCCATGTCATCTTTGTACACATTTAATTGTAGGTTAGATTTCAGATTTAAAATATGCATTGTAATTGCATGTACCTAAACCACAACTGAGACCATAGGAAATATACTACTCAGTAAACGCACTTTTAAAGAATTTATTTATTTTGTGTGTATGACTGTTTTGCCCGCAGATATATATGTGTACCATGTGAATGAGTGGTTCCTGTGGAAATCAGAAGATGATATCAGAGATGCTTTGGAACTGATGGTTACAGATGGTTGTGAGCTGCCCTGTGGATGCTTGAAACCAAACCCAGGTCCTCTACAAGGGCAGCAAGTATTCTTAACTGTGGAGCCATCTCTCTAGTCCCTATGTGACGTTTTTAGTAGACACATTTGGAACAAGTCAGTTCACAAATGGTTTTAAATGGCTTCATGGCCATTATCATCAATTGCTCATCAACTATCAGTTAATGATTAATTACCAATGGGTATACTTTGTAATTGGTAATAATTTTACTTATATAAAGAATGCCAACTAAAAGCTGCTCAGGTGTAATTGGCTATTGTGCTAACATTTTAACTAGCAAATTCAGCAGTTTTCTTAATTTGTGGAATATTTGTTTCTTATTCTTTCCATGCCTCACAGAACATTAACTACTATTTTTATTAGATAATTTTATTTAAATGTTAAAAATCATATCATGTTTATGTGGATATTTAAATCTCTAAGTTGACTAAATATAGAATATAAGTGTCTACCTTTCAGCATATCATGATAAACACATTTGCCCTTTATTCAAGTGATGTTATCGATTATGATCAAGGCTTAATCTGAATTTTCCCTAGATGAGAGGTTTTTGACTCTTTCACTATTGCACAGTGTGAGTGTCTGCAGCAAAGTCAGAGACCAGATTCAATATCAGCTGTGAAAAGAGAACCCTTGGATTTACAGTGGTAGCCTAGTACAGTGCTACATATCCAGTTGGCCACCCCTAAATCCTTGCGGACTCATCATGGTTAGTCATATACAGGACTTTATGGGAAGATGAGAGGAAAGAGAACCCTGCCTCATTATAAGTGCTGTTAGAAGGGGCCATTTCTGATGGAAGAAATGCCGACCTAGAGAAGAGGCTCTTGAGAGTGACTTGGGCTTTCTAAATCATAGCCATCTCTGCCAAGGCTAGGCCTGGAATCCCTCTGCCAGGAGGAGTTAGGCTGTCTAGGAAGACTTCATGGAGTTTGGTTTCAGTACATTTCATATTTATACAAATGATTTCTTCAAATTCTTCAAGTGCTGTTGCAGCAGACATGGCTTTTAGGCCTGGAGTCAAAGTCATGTCTGCATTTTCTTTAGGGAAACTTGAGGCTCCTTATCTCCTGTCCTGAGGTGTCAAAGTCCCAGGGTGTCAGTGGTACAATGAGTTATGTGAAGAGCATTTTTTTTTCTGCCACATATCACTTAGTGCTATATGCTATACTTCCCTGATGGAAGCAAAATGCTCTTCTAAGCAGTCTTTCTAGTGTACAGCAAGTTGCCTTACAAACAGAGGCTTTGGTATTTATATAATTAAAATGACTGTATTTCTTTATTGATGACTTATGGAAAATGCTGCTTTTATGATCAGAACCACAGTGCTGCATGTTTGAAACATCTCTGTATGTATTTAAGATGGGAATAATGAAAGATATCTTAGTAACTGATGATATTCTCAAGGTAGTACATTATAATACCAATATATGCTGGTCAGAGCTCTTTGATGAATGTTTTTCTTAATTATCATGACCCTGAAAGAGAAAAGTTAGTGGAAATGTCTACTCTTTGAAGGTTAAAAAAAATTAATCTCCCCTCCTCAGTAAAAATACAGTCACTTTAGATTTTAGGAGGCTCTTGGCTCCAAACCTAAGTGATGCCTGAAAAATGGCCCTTTCAGCTTCTAGCCAATAACCACTGCTTAAATCCACAAGGGAGATTCATAACAACTCTGTTTTAAATGGATGCCTGCCATTTCAGAAAAGTGTAGGTTTTTGAAAGGAGAGGAGGAAGAAGAAGGAAGAAGAATGAAGGAAAGAAGGAAGAAAGGAAGGAAAAAAGGAGGAAAGGAGGAAGGAGAAGAAGGCAGAAGAGGAAGAGGAGAAGGAGGAGGAGGAAGAAGAGGAAGCTATCTTAGTAAGTCATTTAATTCATCCTTTGAATTTAGACATATAGAAAAAAATAAGGTGGACAACAACAACAACAACAGCTTCTAATTCCCACCATAAAACTTCCCAACATTTGTTAGAAATGGAGTCTACAGTCATAATACCCAGAGTGGCAGCTAATGTAGAATAATTCTACAGAGTCTGCTAAAGTGAAGAAATACAGGTATCACTCTTCTACTTGTGTCTGCACATGGTGAGAGTCAGCTGACCACCAAAGAATGGCCTATTGTACAATGACATGACATGTCATCTTGGTGCAAGTATGTAACTCATCTCAAACTACTTTCCTCTTATTTGCATGTGTATCTGATCATTTGAATAGATGTGTTCATTCATTAGCTAATATAAAAGAAAGCCTCCTAGGATGGGGCAGTGTGCTGTGGAATGCTAGCCCAAGTGCTGACAGCATGTGTGGATAATCTTCACCATAGCTATCTCCCCCTTATCCCCGATATTTATGGCCTGACGACTCCTCCCCTACAGAGACTGCTCCTACTGAGACAGCTAAACCTGTCTCCTTGACCCAGCTGCATATAACCCTGCCTCCTTGTTCATATGTGATAACGCTACCTCCTTGCTCATGTGTGATAACGCCACCTCCTTGATTAGCTGTCTGCAATAAACCTGCTTCTTTGCTCAACTGTATATGAACACCCAAGCCTAGCTTGCTGTCGAGTGTCCATCTGTCTTTTCCTCATTCTGTTGCTACCCCTAGTTGGATCCAAATCCCAGGAGCTGTACAAGGACACAGTACAACTGAAGTTTAATACCTTAAAAGGCAGAACCAGAATGGCTAGAGTTGTATCTTATTTTATTTTATTTTATTTTATTTTATTTTTTTTTGGCAAATGTCACTGAAATCAGTTACAGAGTTATTGATAACTTGGCATCCAGAGGACTTAGCAACAAGCATGATGTCAGGAATGAGAAGACTCTCTCGTCTTCAATCAGGTGTCTAGGCATCTCAGAATGTTCATCAGTGAAAATGGGAGCATAGGCTAAAAATAGGCTTAAGGCAAAATAGAATTTAACAAAAAGTGAAGTTCAACAATAGATATAGCTGGATACAAAAGTCATTGGGACTAATATTTTCAACATGAGAGATATGGATTCATAGAGAGTATATGATTTGGCCTATAGGGTACAAAGAATAGCAAGTGAATAAAGTTGTCTATATAGTGTCATGAAGGACCATGACTTCTTAGGGAAGACCCTGAAACTGATCCCTCTGAACACTCTGCTATTAGCTATACTTACACTGCTGTCCGTTAGAACTCAAAGGATCTTCTTCCTGTTTAACTGGTTAGCGTCTCTCCATCTCCAAGCCTTCATCCCTGTCCCCAGAGACTACTCTGTTGTCTAATTATATACTTCAATGTTTTGCATTGGCAAGGCATGACTTACTTAGTTTTCTGTGCCTGGCTTATTTCACTTAGCATAGGTTCACTTGTGTTGTTAAGTGATAGAATTTCCTTCTCTTCAAAGGATAATCCATTTAATGGCATAGGTGTACCACCTTTTCTTGCTCCATTTATCCACTTGTAGAGACTTTGGTTAGCCTCATATCTTCATTATTATTGTGAGTACATCACTGAACACAGGAAGGATGGATTTCTTAGCTGCTCTCACTTTCCTTTGTAGAGATACCTGGAGGGTGAATTTCTAGTCATATGTTAGTTATACAGTTAATCTCTCAAGGACCCTCTGTTGTACTTTTCATGATATTTAGTGTACTGTGGATTCTCACTAGTGCATGCTTACCTTTTTCTGATCCTTGATAGACTTATCATTTGTCACTTTGGTAATAGCTTTTCTAACAGGTACAAAGTGGTATTTTATGATTTTAATTTTAAGGTTTCTTTGATGATGAGTGATTGTGAACATTTTTCATATACCTGTTTCTATTTGTATGACTTCTTTTGAGAAATACCTATTCAGGTTCATTGTCTATTTTTAATAGTGTTAGTTTGTCTTTTCTATTGGATTTTAAAATTCCATATATATACATATTTATGTGTATATATATGATATACTTTGTCAGATATATAGCTTTAAAATATTTTCTTTAATTTGATAGGCTGTTTCTTGAATACACAGTGATGAAAAAATATGAATAAGTAGAAACAGCTATAGTAGGAAAGGTCTGTAATCAAAGCACTTGGGCTACTGATATAGGAGGATCATAATTGGAGGCTAGCCTGGTCTACAGAGCAAGACACTGCCTCTGGAAATTAATTAATGGATAAACCAGCCAACTACCCACTCACTCATCCAGCCAATCCATCAACCAAACACAGGCATAAGAATGAAATTGGTTCCGTATTGCAGACTACATGAAAATATCTCTAGGTGATTTACAGACTTAAACATAAAGCCTAAAACTATATGACTCAAAGAAAGCAAGTAAGATAAATTCTTTGAAATTGACAAGGGTTATGATTAGTTTTAAATCTGATTCCAAAGATGCAGGCAGCAAAATTGGAAATAGAAAGAAGGATTGTACCAGACTATAAAGCTTCAGCCTTTTCTTTAAACAAAAGATTACTAAATAATTGCAAAACAGGAAGACAAGAAAAACATGCTGATTTCTTTCATTCCTTAATGGCTAAACACTTAATCTTATATATTAAAAAAGGGATGGGCAGGACCCTGGGCTTCCTATGTGGATGTGGACAGTGTGAATACCCCATTCACAGTCTCTTTGATGCCACTATAGCCCTGCACTTCTCTAACTGTGCTTTCTCGTGCTTTTATTTAGTTTTCCACCGCTGCTCTGCCCTTTGGACTACTGGAATGATGGATTTGTCCCTATGTTACAGAACTCCACATTTCCCACCTTTTATGCTGTCTATTCTATAGGTCATAGCAGAAGGTCAATGAGTTCTAAGTCTAGCTTCCTTAGGAGAACTTGTGGCATAGTATTTGTACCCCAGGGATTCTCTGCAGGGTCAGATTGGTATGAAGTGGCTCCTTACTTGGCGTCTTGGCCTTCCCACTGGTGGGTTCCTCCCCATTCCTCATCCATTTTCCTGGGATGCCATTTACCCATGCTTCCTCATTCCATACAGGGTCTACTTCCATGGTACCATGCATATCACGATACTTTGGGTAACTAAAGGTGTTTTTATCCACATCTCTCATTCTAATTTCCAAATATTTTGATTTAAATCTAATTTATCCACAGAGTTTGACTTTAATTATTGTCACAACAATATACAAAAATCCTTGAATGGGTCATCATCTGAATTCTCTAAGAGTTATTTTTGACAATTTTGAAAGCTTAAGTTTATATAACTATGCAATGTTCTAAGTGTCTAATGCCAATTTTGTTTGTTAATGCATGGTGTGTGTCAGACACTGTGAAAGCAATTTACAGGTATTACCTTATACAATCTTCTTAGTAGCAAGATTAGCTTTATTACCTACGATTTACAGATGAAGATATCATGGCCCTGATGATTAAGTAACTTATCCCCAACTACTACACATAACTGGATCTTGAATTTAAGCTTGGAACTAACTCTGGTATTCATGTGCCTTTGCCATCAAATTTCACTTCCTTAAGATAGAAAAATAAAAATAGCAAAAAATACATAAGAAGTTTGATAAGAATTAGAATTATATGCAGATGTACTGATTTCTTGATTAAAAGTTACTTAAAATTCTATCAACTAATGTATTTACTTGTAGAAGATGCTCTTGTGCGGCATAGCGTTTGTTTCTGAGGGGAATGTTGTCCTATAGTAATAACAGATCCTTTGGGAAAAGGCTCCTATACAGCTGTCTAAATGAAGGAACTTGTCTTTGACAAATGATCATTTTTATATTTTAGGCCATTTAAAAACATCAAATCAGCTTCTTTTAGACATTTGACTAATGGAATGGTAGAAAGTAGTGAGTTAAAAAAGAGTCACTCATGTGACTAGGTTCTTTGTGTCTCCAGCTATCTGGAAGATGGATGATGTAGTGCTTTCCTTTAGGGAGTATCTTAAGAATTGTTAAACACATCATTTTCATAGTTTCTCATCAGTCTCCGTATCATTCCCTGGCCTAAGAAAGCATAGTGATAGGATTCACTCAGGCAGAGAAAGGACAGATACTATTGCCAGGAGCTACTTGAAACTCTCACAGGACATGTGGCCAGGTCTGCTTTTGTATGATGACAGATGGGCCAGACATTTCTCAGAGAAATTAGCCATTGACTGACCCCTAGACACTAAGTCAGAACAATGAGGACTGTACGTGTTTATGCAGAGGAATGGCATGCAAGCTCACGACTACATTATAACTAAATAAAATAGTGTTATAGGAAATATGGGGAAAACCCAGCCTTGTGCCCATGGAGAAAAAGAATAAAGAAGAAAATTGAGTTCAGGTACAGCCTTGCCCCCAAAGCCTGGTTTAACCTTCTCCTTGGGAGTCGAGTACATAAATGAAAGAAGCTTGCCATGCAGTATGCTGAGAAGGGAGAATTAAGAACATCTGATTTTCTGTGAGAGAAGACAAACCTTCTGAGAGCCATTCATTTCTGTGGGATGTAGATGTGCAAATATTGTACCGTTCAAAGAGAATTCTCACATACACACTGTGTCTGTTCTTTTTAAATGTGAGGATTGAATACTATATCTGAAATAGCTTTTGTGGTCTGAAATATGGTGCACACACATGCAGCACATGTGGATGCATGATCGAGTGTGTGTGTATTAGATGGGATCACTTATGGTGGGGCAAAGGTGCTTTTGTGAACAGGTACATGAATATGCATCATTTGAAAGAATGGTACATCCCCAGCCACGGAGGCAAACAGGGCAAGAGGAGGGTGATGGAGCTTACAGAAGAGATGTGGTGAAGAGAAGGCTAAAGGTGAGAGAGGGAGGGCTTGGAGAGATGCCAACGGTGTAGTCATACTTGTGAAAAACTCTCAATCTCATGACTTTTAAGTTACGATCCCCTCTCCCTGCATCCTTGTTCCAGGCCGGGTTTATTTGTTGTCCTTGCTCATGATTGGTTCATTCTAAGTCTTAGCCTTCCAGACTCAAAATTTTACAACTGTTCAACTTGAGGTTTATCTTATTCAGGGAGAAATGTATCCAAACTTGTACTGATGGTTTGGAATCATGTTTGTTTAAATGGACACTCCATGTCCTTGAGAACTCTCTGGAAAATGGGAGTGGGGTGGGTTGGAGTGTGTTCTCATTAAAATATCTGCCTGTGTGTGCTGAGACTGTCAAGTGGCCACTGTGTTCTCCTTCAGGGAGTTCATAATCAAAGCCAGGACCCAGTTAGATGAAAAAAGAGCCCCTTTTAGCCCTAACAAAGTCATATTCTTTCTTCCACCAATCCTTGCCCTCTGTAAAACATAAAATAAAATTTTAAACCTGTTTATAGAAAAAATGTTTCCAACTATTAGAGAATAATAAGGAACTGGAATTTTTTAGGATATAGGCAGAATAAAGTTACATGCTCACCCTGTCCTGCATGCATGGAGAAGCAGCTCTTAAGAAGCCAGGGTTTCTTTTATTGATGATCATGTCATTCTTTGACTATTAAGCATTTGCCAAGCCCTTAGGATGTTCATTTTCATACCATTTCGGTATTAGAAAGTGTGAGGTGGATGTAAGGATTCCTCTGCCCTCAGTCTGCTATGTAATAGACTTATACCCTCTCAGGTCAGTAGGCAGATTTTTTTTTTTTTGCATAAACTTCAGGTATGCAAATTCAGATGTTGAAGATGCTGGAACAGTAACAGGAAGGTGAGATTATTGCCTTTGGGGGCGTTTGAGACTGGTGGGCTTGATGGGAAAATTGAAAACATTAAACTGTAAGGTACAGTCTTTGACTACCTGTAAATTTACCATATCTGGTCCAGAGGGATTATGTGATTATATGAATTCACTCAGGGGAAATAATACACTGGAAATAGTGCCAGCACTTTGGTGACTGAGTGGCCTTTATTAGGCGAGGTTTTCCAGGGAGGAACATTAGCGCTGGTCTAAACTGAGGAAGAGAGACAGTGGGAGCGCTCTCCTGGTGAAGGGCTGGTTCAAATTGGCCTTTCTTCATAATATCTTCCCAAATCTTTACTTTATCTTCACTGTCTCCGATCAGTTTATCTGGAGACTGGGAACACAAAAGAGGAGGGGCCTCAGAAAGCGAAGGGGGGCTAAAAGGAGAGTGGAGGCCTTCTCCCTGTTCCATCAACCATAGTGGCTGGTGCCGAGTTGGGGTGGCTTCCACTCTTAGAATTTTGCTTGCTGTGGGTGTGGAAAAATAAATTGCTGTGAATTTCAGGGGGAGAAAACCAAATAGCCAAGCACTGGTTCCTAATTCTGCGATGATGAATCACATGTATTTATTTCAGTGTCAGAGAAAAATTTCCCAAGAACCTTCTGTGAGTATTAGGATGCCATTCCGAGGTATATTTATCTCTCCGAAGGCTTACCCTTCCCCACCACTTTAATTGGCTACGTTAGATTGATTTTTGAAAAATGGCATCTTACAGAGGAAAGTTTGGTTTCCTGGCACAATTATCTTCGCCACACTTATCTTCCCAGTTAAAAGTTCTACCCCGCCAGCCCTTCAGTGGCTACCTCCGGTGAAGGTTTTTAAATACATCTTAAAGTGACGTTGGGAAGGAGAGATAAGGATGGCTCTGTTGAGGATTTAAACCTTTCTTTAAAGGGATTCTAGGTGTTAGCAACTGCCTGAACACCAAAGGTCTAAAATCTCAAGGAGTAATGTCTCTAGAAAATCAGACTGCAAGTCTGCTAAGCAGGAGACTCAAAGTATGAAGGCGCCACAGACAAGATAGGGGCCAGTTCCAGCCTTGAGTTTCTCCTGTGATGTCCCAGGTGGTAATCCAGTTTATCTTTGAAGTTTTCCGAGACTGAGGGATTTTGCTGTCCCCCCATGAACTGCACTCCATTTTTCTTGGCTTCTCCAGTGATTTGTAAATTCTTCCTTAAAGGCAAAAAATACACTTTTTTTTCTCCTTTTTACTTCTACTTAGATGTTCCACACTATATGAGCATGAATTCTCCTGCAAATAGATTTTCATATGTTGGAAGAAAATATTCATTATCACATTTAGATAGACTCACCAACTCTCGATTTCTTTTCTATTTCATTTTCATCGCTCACGCATAGCTTTTGCTAGTACAGAGGACACGGGAATGTATTCTGTAGTCAGAAGGTTATTTCTTTACATTTAACATGGGGCAGGATGGAGTGAGCATACAGGGTGTAGACCTCCTAGATCATCAGTTTGGGAAAGAATAAAATTACTGATGGGTTTGATTTCTTAGGATATCTACCATCTCAAGGAAGAAGCAGATCGCACTGCTAAGAGCTACCTCATGAGAGAATCTGAAGGTGAGTACTAGGTACAGGACCGGGCTGGGGGAACATTATGAAGATGCACAGGGACTCAGGAAATGGTGTGGTGCAATGTTACCCCAAGTTCCAGAACAGATGTCAAACGTCATTCAAAGTAGTTGACTTTCTTGTTTCCTGTTTGAGTCAGAGACAGGTTAATACAATAGTGACAAATTTAGACAATATCAAAATACAGTGAGTGGCTACTAAGTGTGGAGAATTTAACTCTGAGGCAGAATGTATTCCTTTCCCTCCCCCATCATGCAAAAAGAGCACCCATTCCTGAGGTGGGCAGAGGGATGTTGTAGCTGATCACAGTGTTTAGTTTTATTCCAAACTTTCTGTTTAAGGATATTTTAATAAGTGTTTCATTGGTTGCTTATTGTATCCTGTGGTCAATTGAGTGGGATAAGGTTTATTCCTCAAAAAATTATTTCAAAGGCAAGTAAGTATAGCCAGTATTGTTATTCTGTAGATACAGCAACATATATTTTGATCTTAGAGTGAAAATAGACCTCTCTTACTTATTTGATGACTTTCTTTCTGTGTAACAGATCCAGGTAGGGATCTACCTACCTGTTATTGTAAATATATTTTCCATTGACTTTGTTTTCTCCAACTAATTTTATCATGATAAAATTAAAATCACTTTCACCTCCATGAATCACTAGTGTTTGCTAAACATTTTCTCTACATCCCCCACCAGTATTTCCCCGTTAGGCTGAAAGTAAGCATGGAAAATTTCACCTTTCCAGACAGGCCCTTTTGGAAACCTTAAGCAGTGGGAAGGGAGGTTAGATTTATATTTAACTTCATTTTTTTTTAAACCACAAATGATATAATACGGGGCACTGAGCAATCATTTTTTTGGTATAATTGAGCTAGCTTGTTTGTCGGTTCAATTATTTATGAGCCACTTGCAGATTTATTTAGGCATTTCAGCCTACCTTGACCTCCATCTCCCAGAACTCAATATCTACACAGTTTGTTTTCCCTATTTGGAACATAAATAAGAAGCCTTCATGCCAGCGTAAAACGTTTTCATGTTACAAAACAAAAAGGTGATTATGTACTATGTGAAGTTACCCCCCCAAATGAGAAGTTCCTCCCATTACTATGTGAGGGGACCCCCAAAATATAAGGAATGTTGAAGCAAGATGACCAAAAAACCTGTCTATTTTAATATGACTCGATAATGCATTAAACAGTGAGTGGGACCAATGTCGGGAGAGCTACATGTTTGCCACTTCTCTCATAGAAGTTCATGTCCTCATAGAAGGTTTTATGATTAAAAAACGGGCAAGCTAGGCATCTGAGAATTTTGAAATACTAAATCAAAAATGACAGACTTTCTCAGGAGCAATATTCAGGATTGAACATGGAATTTCAGAGCCGATATAGGATACTAGTGTTTATGTATTTGGGACTCTGCCACTTTGATCACTACAGGATGCAACTAGTATGATACAGAGGTTTGGAATAGAGAGTGAAGCAGCAGGCAAGGAAAGAGACTAGTGAAAGTGTAGAATGCTTATTGTGAGATCCAGGGTGCAGTGGGAAGCTGTAACTTTGACTGGGGCTGCCTTCTTGCTGTAGGTGTCCTGGAGTTCTTTGGGAAGGTGCAGACAGAGCGAGGTCACAGCGGTTGTAAGTATTTGGGATGAAATGGGGAACAAGGCTGGTTGTGCAGTTGGCTCTTATAAAAAGCTGGAAGGTGAGCCCTGAATCTGTCAGCAGCTTTTCTGTTCATATTGAGTTAGATAAACAGCAGGGCAAGGAGATCAAAACCAAAATTTTTTTTTTTTTTTTTTTTTTTTACTCTGGGTCTTCGTGGGACCCTGGAGAAAGTGACAATCTAACTGACATTACTTTCCATTACTTTTTGGCTTAATGCTGTTGAACTTGTTCATTGTTAGTATTAGTATTGTGCTTAGCAGGCCATGTATAGGATTAGCACCGCTGTCCACCTATGCTTTTCCCTGAGCTGCCAACAACCGCATCAGTTACAATTTGTTGATTTCAGAAATTTTGATCACATATGTGAGGGCATTTCGCTTGCTAGCTTCTGGTATATATCTAGTTCTCTTTTTTTAAATGGTAGCCTCAAGTTATGGTATCTAGGTCCTCCAGACTTCCCTCCCTAGTCTGTGGCAAGTGCAAGCTCTTTACGAAGAAACAGTGTAACACAAAACCTAAAACCCACCCTGGGCTTCACAGTGGCAGAGCACAGTGGCAGAGCACGAGCCACATGACTTTCAAATGATGAGTGTTTAAGTAAACCAGAAAGAAAGGGGTACAACGAGAATAGCAAACCCAAGCCTGAAGGCAGGATTTCAGGAGACCTGCTTCATAGTGTATTTTAGAAATTTAACTTACGGAGGTGCCTTATGTACCATCAGGAAGGGAGAGATGATGGAGATTGTACCCTCCAAATCTAGTTGAGTATCCTTTAGATTGTAATATCTGCAGCACAACTCGTTAGAAATGCTCTTCTGGATTTGTTGATGGGACCTTCCCCCTCCCAAGAAGATTCTTGCATTTCTGGTTAGCTTTGTTTTTGGAAACAAGTCTTTTTATGTAGTATAGACCACCTTCCAAATCTTAAAGCCTACCATTTTAGCCTCCCGAGTTCAAACACATGCCTCTATGCCCAGTGAGTCTTGTTTTTATTATAAGAAACCTTGTTTTGGATATTTCAACCAAATCCTAGGGAGACATTTGAATCTGTGGAACACAAAGATTCAAATAATGAGCATATGAGGAGATAGATGTGTTTCCTCTTTGCTTGATTATCACTCGGTGCAAACTTGTCTTGAAGCATCAACTGTGTGACTGTATAAATAAAATCAACTGAAAATAAAATGTAAAAACTAAACACAACCACAATAGAAAATAAACCAAATCCAGTCCCAGGCAGGAAGCCGCCATGCACGCACATTGTGGGGTCAGCTGGGCTCTGAGCATGAAGGTCTCCCTGCTCCTACTTGAGCCTGAGGCAGACCTCCAGCACTGTGGATGGCCAGAGACTCTGCTCTGAGGCATACTTTCTAGCACATCCATGACTCTCCTGGTTGTATCTGTCAAACTTAGAGGCACCATCCTATGCCTAAGAACATGTTGACAGAAACCAGGTTTGCAAGAGAGAGCTCATCGATGAGCCAGTACACCTGAGCAACACTTTTCTGAATGCACCAGTTTCTAAATACTTCTTGTAAGTAGTCCTCAGCAGTGTGCTCTGTGTAACTTTACTCATATCCTGAGTCTTACAAAGCTAATTCCTGAATATTAGGGTTTTGTTCAGTTAATGGTTCCTAGCACAGTGTTGAACCTGATGGGGAAAAGCAATGCACATTTCTTGAAGTGCATAGGCTAGACTAAGCAGATGAAGCTAAGCCCCAGATGACACTGATATGGCCTAGTTTCACCAAACTTACTTTATCAGTTTCAGTGGTCACAAAGAGACCCCTGAAATAAGATGTGAAGGACAGGCATGCTGGGACTTGAAATTTTTCCAAGTGCCTTTGGAAGCTAATGGCTTCTGTCATTTCTCATCTTGCTCTTTTATGTTGTATATTAATAGAATTCTTTGAAATCCATTGGTAACTAATTGCTGTGCCTCCTGTACTTTGGCTTCTGTAGACAACTTTATTCATTTTTTTTCCTGAGTCAGGATCTAGTAATGTAGCCCAGGCTGGCTTCCAACTTCTACTGCCTCATTGATTCCCTGTTTAAAGTCCTCAAATGTTGAGATTGTAGGTTTAACACCGCTGGTTTAAGGAATTTAATGGTGCTGCTCAAACTGGAAGTCTGCATGTAGAAGATTGCAAATGCATTCCTATCTATCACCCTGCATAAAACTCAAGTCCAATCGAATCAAAGACCTCAACATAAAACCAGATACACTGAACCTGATAGAAGAGAAAGTGGGGAATATCCTTGAATGCATTGGAACAGGAGACAACTTTCTGAACAGAACACCAACAGCTCATACACTAAGACAATTAATAAATGGGAAGCTGGAAAGCTTCTGAAAAGCAAAGTAAACTATCGACCTGACAAAGCGTTAACCTACAGAATGGGAAAAGAGTTTGACCAACTCCACAGCTGGAAGAAAACTAATATCCAAATTATATATAAAGAGAAGTGTAAACACCAAGCCAGCCATAAAACCTTTAATCTACAATCTGTCTTTCATGAAAAATATGCTAGGGCAATGGTGGCTCAGAACTTGTGGGAGTAACCAATCAATATCTGAGTTGACCTAATGCCCACTCCATGACATTGAACCCATACCTGATACTGCTGAGGTGACCAAGAATTATATAGCCCAGAGACATAGGGAAAAACTGATACTATTGGTCTAAAATAAAAGTATCAATAAATGAGTCCTATTGATATTCTGCTATATTTGGACATTGGTGCCTTAATTAGTCATCATCAGAGAAATTTCCTCTCACGGCATATGAGAACAGATGCAGAGACCTACAGTTAGACACTACGTGGAGAGGTTTAAATGGGATGCCTCCATTCAGTCCCTCCCCCACGAGTTCAGAGAATGCCACAGAAGAGGAGGCAGAAAGATTTTGAGTCAGAGAGGATGGAAGACACCAGGAGAACAGGGCTCTCTGAATCAACTAAGCAAGGCACAAATGATCTCACAGAGACTGAAGCAGCAAGCACAGGGCCTGCATGGGTCTGCACCAGGTCCTCTGTGAACATATTCTAGCCATTAGCTTAGTATTTAATAGGACTCCTGACTGAGAACAACTGTACTTCTGATTCTTGTCCTGGCTTTGGAGACTCACTTCCTCCTGTCGGGTTGGCATGACCAACTTTGCTATGATAGTTTTAATTTAATTTTCTGTTGTTACGTTTGTTTGTTATCTCTTAGAAGTCTGTTCTTTTTCTAATAAGATCCAGAAAGGGAGTGAATCCAGAGGGGAGGGAAGGTTGATGAGGAGCTGGGAGGAGTAGAGGAAGGGGAAACTGTAATCAGGATATATTGTATGAGAAAATAATATACTTTCAATAAAAGCAGCAAAAGCCCTCTTTCATACTGGATCTTGTGGCTGTAGTTTTTATTTATTCATTTACCTTTATTTTAAGATTTTTTTATTATTTATTTATGTGCTTGTCTATGTGTCTGTGAATGTGCCCAAGGAGGTGGGAGACGTATCAACTCCCCGAAGCTGGATCTCCAGGCACTTAAACTGCCTGCTGTGGGCACTGGGAACTGAACTAGCGTCCTCTGTAAGAAACAATATGTGCTTTTAATACCCACTGAGCTATTTCTCCAGCCATGGCTTCAGGTTTAAACAGGAGTCACACCCAATGTTCTGCACTTGAGTGTGCTTTTATCTAGTCACTGACATTTAATCTTGTGCTTCTGGTAGCTGCTGCTGCTTACATTTCAATAGCATAAAATATTTATGAAAGAAATGGCAATTTTTGTAATTATATTTATAGTTTTAATTGACAGTGGTTCTGCGTATTTACGGGGCATGGTGTGATGTTTCTACACACATACACACACACACACACACACACACACACACACACACATAAACGGTGGAGTGAACAGATCTGTCTATCATATCTATCTATCTATCTATCTATCTATCTATCTATCTATCTATCTATCTATCAATCATCTATCTCTCTATAACTATATATCTATTTCTATCTCTATGTATAAAAAGAAGGTGGAGTAAACATCAAGGTAGCAGACATCTTTGTCACCTCCTGTGTTGCAAAGCTTCAAAGTCCCCTCTACTAGGTCTTTAGAGCCATTCCAGCAAATGTTGTCATCCTTCTGCCCGCACGTTGCCTGTTCACATTGCCATCATCTCTCCACTACTCCTTCCCCCGACTTTCATGCCACCGGTAACTACTATTCCATTAAGAAACAAGATTTTATCTGTTATGCTATCTTTATGTGGATGTGTGTATATACAAATTTATTTCACAATGAACTGTTTTGCACAGTTGCACATACTAGGTGGCAATGCAGGATGCTGGCATGCAGAAACTATTTTTGAAGCAGTCTGTTTTGAAAACTCCTTGTGATGGCATTTTTTGTTTTAGTAAAAAAAAAAACCTACAGTGTGTTCAAATTTTGGTTCTATAAGATGCTAAACAGGTTTGACTGTTCATATCTAATTTCTGCTCATTTAATCCATTCTGGTTGAAATATTTAAATGTTAAATATTTAATAGGCTTATTTCTAGACCTCCACAGCCCAAGAGATGATCTGGGCTGACAGGTGTTTAGAAGCCTTTGTTGTTACTGTGCTGTCTGCAACCGCACTAATTGTGGTTGTTCTCATTAATTTGGTGCAGTTGCACTGCAGGAATTAGGGTTAATCTTGTGAGCTGCTCTGATTGTTCCAGAACCCCAAGTTCTGAATCTGTTTCAGTTTCGTTTTCCTGGTGAGGAATAATTGAATGCCACCATAGCACCAGGGCAGTAGTTGGAACCATATTTATCTACAGGGAGGGTTGTTTCTATCTGTGACTCCGGGGCAAGCTTTGCAGACTTTAATTATACCCAAGGGAAATGGTTGTGCTTAGCAATATATCAAACTTTTGATGCCTCTGGACTTCATTACCATACAATCACCAAGCTCTCTGTCACACCTTATTGCTTAATTTTTGTGTTTCAAAGACTCTTTATTGGCTGCACAAAAACAAAACGGGCTGTGATCATTGTAAACCTGGCTTCTACGGCAAGCAGAATACCAAAACAATGCTTTTTAGTATTCCAGCTCAAAAGATGGTGGTATTTCTCATTTGCAGCTGCTGTTATTTTTCAGTTGTTTAGTATAGATATGACACGCCACTGTAGATATTATTCAAAGTTCTATAGAAAGTCAGAAGCTATCACACATGTATTCACACAGAGAGTATGTACACACACACACACATGTCAACACATGCACATTGCACACGCATACCTGTCTGTTCATTAGAACATGATTCTGAAGGCTGAGAACTTCCACACCTGCTTCTGCAAGCTGGAAGCCCAGGAAGGCTGGTGATACAGATTCCTGCTGCACTTTGCACCCCCTTAATTCGGGAGGGGGTGGGTAAGTGCTTTACTGCATTTACCAGCTAGAACGCAAAGCACTTCCAGCGACATTTTTACAGAAGAACTCAGAAATAATGGTCAGGTAACCACCTCAGAAGTTCCCAACCTCTGAGTCAGGATCCCTTTGGAAGGATCAGATGACCCTTTCACATAGCCACCTAAGAATTGGAAAACACAGATATTGCATTTTGATTCATAACAGTAGCAAAATTACAGTTGTGAGGTGGCAAAGAAAATGGTTGGGGGGTTCGCTACATGTGGAATGGTATTAAAGGGTCACAGAATTAGGAAGGTTGAGAACCACTAAACTACCTGGTCGTCCTATGGCTTAGAGTAGTTGACACAAAAGGCCACTTACTACACTCTAGTATTAGTTTTGCATTATGCCTCTGGTGGCATTTGGGAATATTTTATGTATGTACGTTGTATTCATGTTCCTTTTTAATGAATGTGTATTGATCATTTACTGTGTGCTAGGTACTGTTCTAAGCATCCAATAAGAAGAATTACAAGGGAGGGTGACATCACAGTAAGAAAACAGGAAGCAAACATGAATAATCCCTAAGTTAGAGACTGTACAATGGGAAGTCTTAAGATGTGTATGGGGGCAGTTGGAGGTAGCATAGCAGTAGCCACTGAAGCAGGTCTCAGGGAGTGAGCAGAGATTTACGTGTTGATAAAGAGCCAGGGGGCTAGAGATTTCGAGAGGATGGGACCCAGGAAAGCCCTGGAACTGCAGCAAGGCAGTGTCATAGGGCTGGAGGAGCAGAGAGCATCAGTGTTCAGTGACTGGAGGTGAGTGGCAGGCAGAATCCAGAATACCGGTATGGAGTATAGGAGGAGCTTGGGTCAGTTCTAAGCACGGTAGGTGACCATAAGATTAATTTTTTTCCAGGAGTTATCCCACTGTGTTGGGGAGAACAGAGTACTGTGAGGAGAAGCAGAAGCAGGCTGCTCATTAAGAGTCTGGCCCTGTACGCCAAGCACAGAGCCACAGTGAAGAAACTGGAGCGATAGCGAGCAAGAACTGGTTACTTTGGAAACACGAATACTTAATAAGCAGGAGGAAAAGCAAGATCTAGACTTCCTAAGAGGTTGTCTTCCAAGTACTTTCTGACATCTTTTGGGGAAAGAGATAAGAACAAACCCAGGGTGGGTGTTGCAAGGAGTTAAGGCAAGGGAATGCAAAGTTGCCACATGGGCATCAGGCACATATAGAGAGAAGCTATTTTAATGTCAGATAGTCTTTTTTTTTTTAAATGTGTATGAATGTTTTCTCTGGATGAAAGTCTGTGAAAGGAGGCTGGAGAGATGCCTCAGCGGTTAAGAACACTGACTGCTCTTTCAGAGGTCCTGAGTTCAATCACACACACACACACACACACACACACACACACACACACACACAGAACAAAGGAGGGCATCAGATTTCCTGGGAATTAAAGGCAGTTTTGAGCTGCCATGTGGGTACTAGGAACTGAACCTAGGTCTTCTGGAGGAAGAGCCAATATCATCTTTGGAGCCCAAGATAGGTATTCTGATATCTTGTTGTGACTTTTTCAATATTTTATATATATTAAAGTCTACTAATGCAAAATACAAAGTTTTGCCTCGATGAAAACACTGACTGGCATGCCTACACTCTCCCAGCACCCATAAGAGAATGGTACAGTAACATCTGCTATCCTGCAGGCCAAGGGCATAGTATCAGAGGCATTTGCCAAAGACTATTAACAGACTCTGTGGGCATCAGGTCTTAACAATGGATTAAAATGAATCATGTACTAGTGATATAATTCAAATACATGTGTAACTGCCTGAGCTGCCTCACGTTTTGGGGGGGGGTCACTTTGTAACGGCCCATTCTGGTGCTCCGGTCCGGGTCAGGGCCTAGCAAGAGAGAGAGTGGGGATGGAGACGCGAAGAATGGAGACAAGACAGAGGGTCTGATCAAGTCTTGTTTATTGAAAGGAAATCCTGGGTATTTATACCCTTTGCCTTGCCCTTGTGGACAAGCACAGCTGAAGGCACTAGGTCATGTGCCTTGCAGCGTGATACCACGTTCGCCTAGCTGTTGGTGGCACTAAACAGCAAAACAAGATATGTGAGAAAAGCAAGATGTTTATCAGAGTGTGCTCAGCTGTTGCAGGCTGTTGAAAACAAGTCTCTTGTCAGGGTATATGGCTTGAGATGGCTGCAAAGATGATAGCCGCTTTCGGCTAGGTGTCGGTTCCCAACATACATGATTAGACCTCAGGCATTTATCTATAATATTTTTTAGGCTAGGCTAGGACAGTGGTAAGCTACTTGTCTGTCATGCATAAGTACTTTGATTTGACCCGAATTCTACGTATAAAATAATCTCATTACACTTAAAGTAATTATTTTGTTTTTAAAAATTAGCATACAGTCTGGTGAACTTAATTCCTGCGTGTTCATTTCTAGTTTACTTCTGTTGAGCCCTCTCAGCTGCCCCCTCCCCATCTCCTCTTGCTGATTTCCCACTGGTCTCTTTCCTTCCTCAGCAGGCCCCACTCTGCTTCCCTGTACACTCATTCTATTATCTTGTTATTCCCTGCCCCCTCCCTTCTTTCTTCTTTCCTGGTCCTCTCTCTAGTTTCAAGACATATGTACCAATACCTCTACTCAGTATGCACACATACATAAAAACTAAAATCTATAATCTGCATGTGAGAGAAAACATGGCCAACTCGTCTCCGTGCCTGGGTTGCTTCACTTAGCCTAAACAATTTTAGTTCCAACTCTTTCCTTGCAAATGCCATGGTCTCACTTTTTTTTTTTAAATAGCCAAATAGACTTATGCTGTGTTTATGCACCATGCTTTCTTTCTCCACTAATCTATCAACAGTTAGGTTCCTTCTATTTTCTGTGTACGATGAAGAGAGCAACAACAAATTTGGATGTGCGAGTGTCTCTGTAGGGCTTCGAGTCCTCAGGGTGACCGAGCTGGGCCCAACAGTGACTCTGCTTCATGTTTTTACAGAACATCCACACTAGCTCGCACGGTGCTGTGCCTGTTCACATCATACTAGCACTGACTGAGTCTGATTCATTTATTTATTTATTTATTTAGGTGGCATCGGCACCAACATTTGTTTTTGTTTGTTGTATTAGATTGCTCTGAGCCATTCTGACAATTGTGAGATAGAATTCCAAACAGTTTTAATTTGCATTTCACAGATGCTTAAGGATCTTGAAAACTTAAAAAAAAAAATTACCGACCAGACCATTTATACTTCTTCTTTTGAGAATTAGCTGTCCAAATCTGTTGGCCCAAATATTGACTGGAATTTTTTTTTTGGTATTTGTTTTGTACAGTTAAAAAATATATTTTAAATACTAACTCCCTGCTTGTCTGAAATATAACTGGCAAGGGCTTCCTCCCATTCTGTATACTGTTTCTTTGAGTTTGAGTTGTACTTTACACAGCTTGTCTTTGCTGTGTGGAGAATCCTTTCGATTTCACGCTTCCTATGCCTTTGGAATTCTGTTCAGAAAGTCCCTGACTCTAACTATATCTGAGACTGTAATAGTTTCAGCATTTTTTATTTTAAACTAAGTCTTTGATCCACTGTGAATCACCTTTTGTGTAGGGTGAGAGATATGGGTCTGATTGGCAGGCAGACATCCGGGTTTCCTGGTATTGTTTGTCATAGTTTCTAGTGCCTGTTTCTGACAAAAATTAGGTGACTGTAACTGGGTTTATTTCTGGCTCTTCCAGTGTTCCCTTGGTCTGTATGTCTATTTTCTGTCTCATCACTGATGGCCTGCAAGCATCCTGAGGGTCTAGATTATGAAATTATCAGCAGCACTCTTTCTACTAGGATTACTGTGACTAGAATGATATCATCTCCCCTTCCCCTTTCTTTCTCTGAACCCTACTATGCTCACTTTCAAATTCATGGCTTAGTTTTTCATTAATTTCTGATATGTTCACACACACACACGCATGCACACTCACTCAAACACACACACACTAACACACACACACACACACACACACACACACAGAAATATAACTTGCTCAGTCTGTAGAATGTTACTTGTATGTATGTCTTTAGGGATGGCTGATCCATTAGTATCTGATTAACCAATTGGTATGCTCTTTTCTAGGGAAGACTTTCTCTCCCACTCTCGGCATTTACTAGCTGTTCATAGTTCTTTGTGTAGGCCTATGGGCTTCCCTCATGCACCTGTCTAGTGTTGTTGTTTTTGTTCGGCTCATGTTTAGGCACTTGTGAGACTTTATGAGTGCAGCTTTTGACATTTCTAAAAGAAACAATGTAACAGAAAACTCCCTGATCTTCTGGCCTTTAGGTTTCTATGATGTTCCCTGAGCTGAGGTGCAGGAGGTTTCTGCAGAGTATCCCCTGGGACTGGACTCCACAATTCTACATTTTGATTGGTTGTGGTTCTCCATTTGGGTCTCTGTTTGTTGCAAAGAAAAGTTTGCTTGATGAGGGATGAGCACTAAACCTATCTGTGGATATAAAGAGAAATATTTAGAATGTATTTAGGGATTACATTGGTTTAGTAAAGTGGTGACTATATTTTCTCCAAGATTCTTGACTACACTAGTCCTGGGAAGTTGGCTAGGTTTCTAGTACTAGGCATGGTTTCCTTTTTGTTAATTAGGTTTAAATTAAGTGTAGTTGGAGACAGCATGTTACTATCTAGGGTTATTGTGGCATGCTGGTCACTCTTGTGGTTCACAGCTGTGCAAGACTACTGGATGCTCCCCTCCTTGGGAAGCTTGCATGGAGCTTCCTGGTACATGCAAGCTAGTCCTCAGGGAGGAGACATTCAAGCCATCCAGGCCCTGTGTTGGAAGGGCATGGTGTTTTCAGTAATCTTGCACCTCCAGGGGGCAACCAAGGGCAATAGCAATGGCTTGTACTATTTTGGGAGTCTCTTGGACAACTATCAACTCAAAAGAGAGCTTCTCTTGCTTGCATTGGGGTGTTAGAGGCTCTTGTGTTTTGCAAGAAGCATGGTTACCACACATGAGAAAATGTCATTTAAGCTATATATGTTTATTTATATATACACATACATGTGTATATGTATATATTCTACAGGTTTTTTTTTAAAGGTAGGTAGCTAATAGAATGGTTCTTTCTGACTTTTTCAGATTCTCTTATTTCATTTACCTTCTTCCCTTCACCTTTTGTACCTCCCTCTCTCTCCCTTTTTGAGCCCCCTCAGATCACTCCTACCCTGCTATTGCTGTTTTCTCCCCTGAAGCATTGGTGTTCGGTCTTCCTTAAAATATGGCGGGAATCAGTGTGACTTTATCCAGTCTCATGCTTTTCTTTGTGGGAGGCTTTTACCTCTGCCTCAGTCTGTTGCTTGGATTGCATCTGCTTAAGTGTTTCTGTGTTTGTTGTTTGATTCTGGCAAGCTGTATGTGTTTAGGAGTTTATTTCTTCTCAGCTTTTCAGCTTTTTGGACTATATTTCAAAATACTCCTTAGTGATTCCCTGGGGAAATCTGTTATAATAAGTACCATTTCATTTCTGATTTTATCAGTTTGAGTCTTCTCTTTCTTTTGGGTAGTTTGCCTGGGATCTACCAGTCTTGCTTATGTTTTAAACGACTCATCCTGTGGTTTGATTGATTCTATGCAATGGTCTCCTAGTGTCTTTCATTAATTTCTGTCCTATCTTTATTATCTGTTGTCCTCTATGGCGTTAGAGTCTGGCTTCCTGTTTTGTTTCATTTTTTAACTTGAGGCAGATCAGCAGGGGTTAACTTGATTATTTTTTGAGAGACTTTTATATAGCTGAGACTTGCCTCAGACCCATTATAAAGATCACGGTAGCCTTGAACTCAAGACAACCCTTCTGCTTTAAGTTTTTTTTTTGTTGTTTTTTGTCTGTTTGTTCTGTATATGTGTGTGTGCTTGTGCATGTGTGCACTGAGATTACAGTATTTCCCCACAGTGTCTGATGCTACGGATGTTTTAAGTGAGCACCTGTGTCCTCTAAAACTGTCCCATACATATGCTAAATGTTCTTGTAGGTCATATTCTCACTTTTCATTTGATTTTTTGAGGATTTTTAATGTCGTCTCTGATTGTTTCAATTACCCACTGTTCACTTAAAAGTACAGTTTTCAATCACCGAGAAGAATCTGTGTCTCCCATTGGTAGGATGAAATATTCCACACATTTCTGTTAACCAATATAATGAATAAATTAGCTATGAAGTTACTTGCTGACTTTTGTTTTGGAAGTCTTATATAACGGTGGCAGCGTGGCTTGAAGTCTTTCACTTATGTAGTAGTATGGCCTGTCTAACCTCTCATATCTGTTAATGCTTGATTTGTAAAAATTGAGAGCCCACAGATCTGGTGAATAAATATTTAAAATTATCATATCATTTGTGTGTGTGTGAACATGTGCATGTGTATGTGTACATGAGTGTGTATATATATGCATATATATGTATGTATGCATATGTGTGAAAGCCCAGAGGCAAACTCTATGTACTGTTCTTCACATACTGTTCAACACTTTATTTTAGACACTTTCTCACTGGCCTGTCTCTGTGTTTCAGATTACAGGTGTGCAGCATCACACATGTAATGGAATTGGTGGTTCTGAGCTTCATACACAGGCCCTCATGCTCACAAAGCAAATACATTACCGACGGAGCTTTCTCCCCATCCCCACCATACATGATGAATTGTTCCCTTTATTATGATCTTTCTTATCTCTTCTGACATGTTTTGAGTTCTCCTTTGTCAGATATGGAAACTGCCATATCAGCTTCTTTATGGCTTCAGCCGGTTTGGTAGGTTGATTTCTGTCCTTTGATGCTCAACTTTTTGAAGTCTTTGACAGTTAGGTATATTTCATGGAGACAGCAGATAGCAGATAGATAGGTGGTCATTTAATGTCCACCTTTAATTGGTGAGCTAGGGACATTTGAGATTTTTTTTTTCTTGCATTTGAGGTTATTATTGTGCTAGACCTTTCCACATGCAGGGCTTCTGTGGCTGAGGCTGTGGGGTTTGGGTTGAAGGACCATTCCTCTGAGATACCTTGGCACACTGTCAGGATACTGCTCTGGGCCCCATAGCATTTTTTTCCAGTGAGCTGGTCTATTTCCTCATTCAGGAAATAGAGGGAAAGAGGGTGGTTTTTTCTGGTGAATTTCTTTCTGGTCTCAGCATCAGTTTCTTTAACTTCACATCTGCTTCTCTTTCTAATGCCTACTGTGCTCCACTGCTCTTTGAGCAAGCATTTACCAGACTCGAGATGAATCTCACAACCAGAATCCTCTCTCTGCCTTTCAGGGAACATTCACAAGGGAGCATATTGTTGGCAGCTACAGCTGGCAACAGTTGGCAGGAACAGCACGGCGGGGCTGGGCACTGCCTGCAACTTGGCTCTGTCTTTGAGGAGAAATTTCTTCCCTCATTTCTGTTTTTTTTTTTTTTCCTTTAGCTCCTTCTCTAACATATGAGAATCATCTATTGTATTTTCATGTATACATTTTTAGGCATAGCTTCTAGTCAGCCATTTTACTTGGAAGTTCCTTGTTATACTTTCCAAGAGCCTAAGCATTCTATCCTTAATTCCTTTAGTATCAGCTAATGTTAACTGGGATTGCACAATAGTTCATAGTTAACAAATATATTTAGTGGAATTTATTTAGTCTTCCCTGTTACGCTGTACTTTCATAAATTTTTATTCACGGTTCATAAGTATAAAAGCCAATTCAGATACCTGAAACTCTTTGCCCATTTAAAGCCACGTAGTTGAAAGTTGGCTTCTAGGCTGCTCAAATTCTAGGTCTTGCTCAGCGAAATCAAATTATTTTTTAACCAGTCTAATGAAGACCTTGTATAATTTTTATCAATTAATGTAACTTATTAATATCCATGGTTATTTATATAAAATTAGTTTCTATACTCTAGTAAGAAAAAAGCCTTTAAGTGGTGAGACAGGTTTAAAAGATGTGGGCTATGGGGATCCTGAGTGAGACTGATATTTAGATGCTTAGCTTGATAGTCTTACAGGTGTCTAGATCAACCTGAGGTTGTATGGTGTCATCTACACCAGTGGTTCTCAACCTTCCTAAGGCTGTGACCCTTTAATACAGTTCCTCATGTTATAGGGATCTCCAGCCATAAAATTGTTTTTGTTGCTACTTCATAGCTGTAATTTTGATACTGTTATGGCTCATAATGTAAATATCTGATGTGCAGAACACTTGATATGCACCCTCCAGAGGAGTCACGACCAAAGGTTGACAACCACTGCTTTAGATCCTCACTGAGAGTCAGTCCAGTGCTGTGTGACCATTGAAGATCACATTCAGACCTTTATGGGACTTGTCCAAAGAGGATAGGAGTGGGAAGTGAATTTGAATCTAATCCATTTTCATAAATACCAAATCAAAATATTTCAGTTTATAGGGAATAGTTAAGGGGGTTCCTTTAGTTTTCTGATCATACTTATGAAAACACTTACCATGGTGGAAATCTGCTTTATTCTTGACAGTATTGCTGTTTGTCTCTGCCCCTGTGATGGTGTGAATATTCTTGGCCCAGGGAGTAGCACTACTTGGAGGTGTGGCCTTATTGGAGTAGGTGTGGCCTTGTTGGAAGAAGTGTGTCGTTGTGGATATAGGCTTTAAGATCCTCTGCTTAGTTAACTGGAAGCCACTTTCCTCCTGTTGGCCTTCAGAACAAGATGTAGAACTCTCAGCTCCTCCTGTACCATGTCTGCCTGGATGCTGTCATATTCTCACCTTGATGATAATAGACTGAACCTATGAACCTGTAAGCCAGCCCCAATTAAATGTTGTTCTTGATAAGAGTTGCCTTGGTCATGGTGTCTGTTCACAGCAGTAAAACCCTAATGAAGACATCTCCTCTCCCTATTTTTGGTGTTAATATGAGGAAAGCAGCAATGGAGATACTAGGTATTGTTTGACATCATTACTTTAAGCTCTCTCTCCAGGCTAACCAAGTCTGAGCCAAGTGCCTTCTCAGATGGCTTTTATTTTCAGCTTTTGTCCTATGTTACTTGTTAAATCTTATTTGAGTTTTCCTCAGCTGTTGAGTCTATTTATAGGAGATATGTCTGCTTCTGATTTTTGGAGTTTTGAAATGTTGCAGGGTTCTGAGGTGTGGCTTTTCTGAGACACAGGGCCATGTTTTCGGTGCTCCTGTGAGTTATCTCAGTTTAACCACAGTTCCAGCCCACCACTCTCTGGCATCTCTACTTACAAGTGCTTCTGCTCTTGGTCCTTTGTAATGTTTTTGTAAATGTCATCATTTTCCTAAAGCAGTCTAATGGCTATAGTAGCTGCTATTGGGGGCTTTTGATGTAACCAAACTTATTTATCTGAAATGTGCATTGAAATGAAATAGGAAAACAATTTCAAATATCCAGTAGTTCCCTCCCATGCTGGCATGAAAATGAAATTCAGATTTCAAAATTGCATACTTAATATATTCCAAAGCTATCTTTTTCACATTTCTTTCTTTCTTTTTTTTTTTAACTACTCATAGCTTATAGCATACAATGACTGTGGTTTTCTTTTTCTCCTCTCTACACTACTGTCATCCTCTGCCTCAGTCTCTTTGAGGAACCAGCTCCTCATCCCTCTTCTGTCCCCTTAAAGATGAACACTCTTCCAAACCAAGAATGAACCTCTTGATTGAAACCCTGGCTTACTCAGAGCCATTTTATAAGGCTTACTAAGCTCAGATCGGGCAGAGAACAATTTTAGGAGAACGTGGCATGATTTTCAGATCCTTTCAGCCAGGAGTGACAGAGCTTTACCAGCTGGTTTGTGTGTTAGTATGAATCTCGGATGTGATAAATTATAGAAGGCAGAATGGAATGGAAAAACCCAAATGAGTTATAAGGAATACTGGGGACAGAGGATGGGTTAGAAAAGATTAGATTAGGGCCAGTCTTTTAGAGGATATCCCCAAAGTCTTTTTTCATGAGGTTAGACCTGATCCTGTCCTAAGAATACAGAAAAGATGAGCCCATGGAAGTCTTCAGACTCCTAAACATGTTTAGAGGCAGTTATGAGATTATTGCAAAGCAAGGGTAGTTGCAACTTTCTCCTTCCTTTTTGTAAATGACATGAATCCTAAATAGAAGATTAAATAGTAAATGTAATCTGATGGGAAGAAGCTCACTGTCGGAATTCTGCCATACAGTTTGGAATAGGTTAATGAACTTAATCAGTGTATTTAGTTAGGATTCACCAGATAGGTAAAACCAGTAGCTACACTGACTTATGATAGGGGACGGGTTCATTTGACTATAGCGGCTGAAGACTCCCAGGATTTATTACCTAGAGACCCAGGAAGGTGGATTATGGGTCTGAGATGGCATGTCTAGGCCAAAGGCAATTAAGAAGCAGAAAGGAATGAAGACTTCTTTCCACCTTGCCTTCTGCTCAGGCCTTTGAAGATGTATCAAGTGCATTTTGGTTCAACTTCTAACCTCGTGGTGAAATATCTTTACAGCTACACTAGGCATCTCAATGCAGCCAGTCAAGATAGCTCACATTTAAAATCAATAATCCAGACTTCTGAGTAAGATGGTGGCTTAGAAACCATGTCTGAGCAGGTAGCTGAATACAAGGCAAGAGACAGGCCAGGTTTGCTGTGCCTCAGACCCCACACCGTACCTTCCAACTCCACAACTCACCGACTGACCAGTGCTTACTCTGTACACCAGTGATCTTCTCCCACAATTTGACTCAGTACCTATAACCTCAGCTGCCCCTGCAGCCAGTATAGGCTCAGGCAGCATGGGGTTCAGTCTTAAACGCTGATTCTTAGGAACTGCCTGTAGAAATCGCACTATCAGTGATCTTATACAACAGAGGCATCCCCAGTGACCACCGCTCCTGGGGTAAGCCACCACAGCAGACATGGCTGTCACTGCAGCTACCTCACCATGATTTTTTTTTTTTATGGTGGCAGCTGCCATTGAGCTAAGATTACTGCAGCTACCCAAAACCATGGACTGGCATCAACTGTGTTTGTGTGTGTCTCCAGGAGTCTGAGAGAGAAATACCTGAATGGTAAGCATGGAGTGCAGGGCAGAGCAGGTTAGCAAGAGAGCGTGGTAGCATAAAGAGGGGGCACACAAACTAAACACAGACTGCCAGACAGATAAACAAACCTCTACTCAGTCATTCCTAGGTCAGGTTACAAGGGAGCATTGTGCTGTGAAAACCAGACTTTGCCAGTACACAACGGTACTCTGGTGGGACGGTCTGCCATATCCCTCCAGAGCATGAATCACAGAGCACTGACTGGAAAGTTTGATCCCTAATTTATAGGGGGCTGGGTTGTATCTGGCTGAGAGGTTAGGTGACCCAGGCCAAGAAACTCTGGCAGAAATAAGTTTGTGCTTACAAAATCCTCTCATCTGAAAGGGCACAAAGAATAATTTATTTGAACTGCTTATTTTAACCATACTCCCTGCCTACATGAAGGCTCAAGCAAATGCAAGTTCTAGTCGAAGGAGAAATCATATATCCAACTACAGAAAAAAAAACTTAGGCCAATATATTCTGTGTTGACTGCTTTTGTCAACTTGACATCAACGTAGACATACATAGGAAGAGAGAGAGAGAGAGAGTTTCAGTGGAGCAAATGCCTCTATGAAATTGACCCGTAGCAAATGTGTAGAATATTGTCTTGGTTAATGATGAATGTGGAAGGGTCTAGCTCCTTCTGGGTGGTGCCAGGTAGTCCTTTAAGAAAGGCTGAGCAAGCCATGAAGAGCAAGTCAGTAAGCAGCATTTCTCCATGGCTTCTGCTTCTGTTCCTGCTTCCAGCCTTGAGTTCCTGCCCTGACTTCCTTCGAGGATGGACTGTAGTGTGGGAATTTACTATGAAATAAATCCTTTCATCCAAAGATTGCTTTCGGCCATGGAGTTCTATCAAAGCAATATAAATCCTAAGAGATGCCTTCCATCTCAGGGTACTGGTCCTGCTTCAAGGTTTTCTTTCTCTGGTTTGTTAATTTTTTTTTAAATCACCACTTGCAGCTTTGTAGGTGAAGTGTTTTATCTCATTGCACCAGGAAGGACCTTCCCAACTGGCTGTTACTGTGCTATGCCTACACACATTTTTACTACATTTTTGGGTATGTAGTGGTCTAGTCTCTTCAGACCTTCAGCCCACACCCTTTCCTTCTCATTCATACTTTACCCTCCTCCTTCTCATTCCTTTCCCATTCATGAGTTAAATGCTAAAACCTCTGCTTTTACAACCCTATGCCCCACATTGTATCTCTCCAGTGCTCCAATTCCATTGTCTTCAACTATTAGTGGTGACACACATGTGATATAGAAAAGTCTCCTCAGCTAGACAAAACCAGGAATGTCCTCTCCTGTCAAATAACTGCAAGAAGACAACCCTTTAGGGAGGGCAACATACCACAAAACAAACAACCGAATAGAGTTGGGGGAAAGGGAGTGTTAACATTATAATATCCATTTATCCCAATATATCCACCAAACACAGCAAAGAAACAGCAAGAGTCTGAAATAACAACCTACCAGGATACAGTCCTAGCCTCACAGCTCTCCTAAATAGTTGAACTGTCTAGGAAAGAATTCAGAGTCCTGCTTTAAAAAGGATCACTACCATGCAGAAGACTCAGTGAATGAACTGAAGAAATCAATTCCTGATCTTGACAAGATAATCTTCAAAGTGAATTGGAAAGGAAAATAAAAAATATATATAGGGGAAAAAATTCAGTAATGAAGCTGAAACAATGAAAAAGAATCAAATAGGAATTTTGGAAATGAAAGAAGCAATCAGTCCAAAAAAAAAAAGTTAGAAAACATAACAAACTGACAAAAAAAACTGTGGGAAAAATCTATTATAAGGGTGGGGCACAAAGTCAAGGTAATCACACACTCAGTTATATATAGAGAAAAAGTGAAGATATCCAATACTTCCAAGTGCTCAGGGTACCTGTAGGCACTTGGAATTTAGTTACCTATGAAGTAGAACAACTGATATCATAGCAAAAGGAATACAGTCTAAAGAAACCCAAAGGAAGAAGCTGACATCTAAACACAGGAGGTGATTCAAGCCCTTAAATAGTTATTACCAGAGAAGAGCTCCTCTGTGACACCTCACAGTTAAGGTGTCAAGAGCACAAAACAAACAATTCTAAAAGGAGAAATAGAAAGCTCTAAGACAAAGGCAGGAATGTCAGTTAACTTTAACTTTTTCTTGAAAACCCTTCCAAATCCAGGAAGGCACAGCACTCTGTATTTCAAGTCCTGAAAATGAATAATTGCTAAACAAAATTATAATATCCAGTGATATTATCCATCAAAATTGATGGCTAAATAGGGGTATTTTAAGACAAACACAAAGAAATTCATGACAAGCAGCCTAGTACCACAGAAACTTCTTAAAGGAACACTACATATTGAGAAAGAAGACAGTCTCATCCACATGATCTCATGACAGAATGCGTTCCATGAAATGAACAAATGAGCAAAGAGGAGATGGGAAAGAGCCAACCATGCTCAACCCAGGAAAGCAGGAAAGTCCCAAGAGTAGCAAGAGAGGAAGAAAAGCAATAGCACTAATCTAATGAACTAGGTCACAAATTTGTACGAAATAGTAAGTCTTGTTCAGTGACAACTACAAATGTCAATAAGTTCAACTCACCAATAAAAATATACAAACTAAGAGAAACTTGTTTAAAAAATAAGAGAAAACTATTTTTTTGTTTCCAAATTCAGATTCCAAAGGCATCTAAATACTGAATGTCAGATAGAAATAAGATGGAAAGGAATCTACCAAGTGAACAGAAAGCATAAACTGGTAGGCATGACTGATAATATATCTGGTATTGGTCTAATTATTTATTTGGATTGTGCATGTGTGAGTGTGTATGAGTGTATGTATTTGAGTATGTGAGTGTATGTGCATGCACACATGTGTGTTTATGTGTGAGTGTGTATGAGTAGGTATATGTGTGTGTGTTTGTGCGTGTATGCACACATGTGAGTGTGTGTGCACATGTGTGTGAGTATATGCATGCATCATAAAATATATGTAGATGTCAGAGGACAAGTTTCAGTTGTCATTTTCCCCTTTCTACCTTATCAAAGCAAGATCACTCTTATTCTTCTGAGGTGAATATCCCAATCTAGCCTTGTGACCTTCTAGAGAATTATTCTCTCTCCTCCCCCATTTTGCCAGGAGAGTGCTAGGATTGCTTCCACACATCACTGCATCTAGATTTTTACACATGGGCCTGAGAATCAAACTCAGATTATCGGGCTTATGTAGCAAGTCTTGTACCTATCAAGATCCTTCACCACGACAAAGTAGATTTAAAACAAAAGGTCAAAAGGACAATTAGATATTGGCAAAGGGAACAGCTTATGAAGAGGGTATAGTTATTGTAAACATTTATGTACCAAATTGGGCATTTCTAATTTTATTTAAAAAAAAACACCAAAAAGCATAAAGGGTTGCATCTGTTCTGCCATATAACAGTGAGAGATGTTAACACCCCATGTTCATGTTTAGATGGCTTTCAACAGCTATCTACAAAACATTCCATCCAACAGACAGGGACTACATAGTCCTCTCAGTAACAAGTGGAACATTCTCTAAAACTGATCATAGACTATGAATAAAGCCATAACAAATACGAAAGTCAGAGACAATTCATTTTTGTATTCCATCCAATCATAGCAAAAATAAAACTGGAAATCAACAGTAAGAGAAACTTCAGAAACTACACAGATATTTGGAAAATAAACAATCCACTCCAGAATGGTCATCAAATCTTTGAAGAAATCATGGAGGAAATTAGAAATGTCCTAGAAACACATGAAAGCAGGAATGCAACCTCAGGTCCTCTGGGATACACATAGCAGTTGTAGAAGCAATCAGAGAAACTTAAGAGAAATGACCAATGAAAAACAACAAGAAACCATTCTAGTAAAGATTAAGGCGGAAACGAATGAAATAGCAATTAAAGCAACAATACATAGACTCCATCAAGCAAAGAGTTTGTTATTTGAAAAGAGTAACAAGATCTACAAACTCCTAGCCAGACTAATATAAAGAAAGGCAGGACAAAAATTAATGGAGCTCCTGCCCATACACATATTGGTGACTGACTATATAGCCCAAAGGCCGAATAAACCCTTTGCTCCCAAAATTTGCTTTGGTTGACATTGTATACCAGCAGCAGAAACCAAACTACAAGACCACCTCTTCATACAAACTCAGTATCTTTCTACTCTACTCATTCGACTCTGAAGGTATATGTTCTTAAAATTTATTTTTAATGTAAGTACCTTTATAACTATTCATGGGTATACGTCATTTTTACCCCATACATCATACATACTCCCTTGTGCTCCCCGCAGATGGATGGTTCCACTGTTCCTCTCAGATACCCTTCTTTTGCTCCTGTGCTGTGTATATCTGCATGTATTTATTTTTTTACAGGAAACAGGGAACGTATTTGTCTTTCTTCTTTTCCATTGCCACACCTATTCTCTCTTTCCCCTCCCTTTTGCTACCTTCCTGTTTTCTTCACAGAGCACATGTCTGACCAACGCACACACACACACATACACACACACACACACACTTCTACATATGGGAGAAAATGTGATTAATAAGTGCCCTTCTGACTCTGATTTACCTAACATCATGCTCTCCAGTTCCATCTTTGATCCTACACCTTACATCATTTCATCCTTTATAGTCAAATGAAACTCCATTGTGTGTATTATATTCTCTTTGTTCATTCATTCATTTATGGACATTTGTGCTGGTTGTGAATAGTACTACACTAAATGTAGTTGTGCAAGTATCTCAGTGGTACCCTAACTTACATTCCTATGGATAACCCTGGAGTGGTAAATCTAGATTACATGGTAGTTTTTGAGGACCTTTCATATTTTTTTCCATAGTGACTATATTAATTAATTAACACACCCTACTTACTATTACTTACCCCTATATCTCTGTCAATATCTGTTGTCTTTTGTTTCCTAGCCATTCTGATTGGGATGAGATGGAGTTTCAATGTAGTTGTAAATTGCATCCCCAGGTGGCTGAGGATGTCGAACATTTTGAGCAAGAGCCTCTAGATAGAGATGCTTTAGCTATTGTAAGCAGATAGGGCCTAGGAAAAGAATTAGCTTTTATAGTTAATAGCAAAGAATCTAAAGGAAGTAGAGAAGCAAATAATCAATAGTGGTACTCCAAAAGAGGAAAATCGACCCCTCAGTTTCCCAGTTTGACCTTGAATTCACAAAGAAAAACTTGTCAATGTGATAAGGCAAGCTTGGAAATTCATTTATTGACATATGTACTATGGGACATTTACCACACTTAAAAACTACACTTCTTGCCCACTTCTTCCCTAGAAACTGACAAATCATTTAAGAAGTAGGTAGCTCCAAGAGTCCTCAGATGTTTCTGTGTTCCAGCTGTCACCTTACTGTGCAGATGGAATTGGCAGGTTAAATGTTAAATATTTTCCTCATAGCTCTTCCATGCAGCTCTTGAAATCAGAGTTAATTGGGCTGATTGATTTCCCAACACCCATTTTTGCAGCACGGTCACACTAAAGAGCTCAGTGAGGTGCAGAGTTTTGGGCAGGACAAAACATTTTACTGACACAGTCAGGTTTATTGGGGGCAGAGCACATTAAAGCTAGAATAGAGTCACTGAAATCTCTGCTTCAACTTACATCAGACCAAAGGAAGATTGAAAACAATTGAATGCTAATAGCAGAAATCCTGATCGATAAAAGAGTCATCAGATCTTCCACAGCCTTTGTTACTCATTTGCTTTTCCAGGAGAGAACAAGCAAACAAACAATGAATGTGAACATAGGGGGATTTTTAAAATGACTTTAGGATCATAAATAGAACAGCCACTCTCTACTTACCTGGGTGATTTAATCCCTGTGTTATTTCATTTCTGGTGCTCCTTAGGTATTACTGTACTAATCTGTTCAGGAAAGGAGATATTCTAAGCAGGCATTTGTGGCTCCTCCCTTTGGCTATTAGGCTATTCGAACAATGAATCTTAAGAAATTGGGGTTTCTCAAGCTGTCTTATGATATGAAGATCGAAGCCTATGCCTCTGATGCAGCCAGAAGGGGAACGTATTTCCTGGTAAGAGACTTCACATAGGCTGACAACAGATAGGCTGGTAACTAACATTACCTTTCAGGAGAGTCTTGAGCTTAGACATGATGGATCAGTGATGGCAAAAGTCTCATCATTATCAGGATTGCTTAACTATGTCTACCTCTTGCCCTCTCTTTAAACCTAAGCCTCATGTCACTACTCAAGAGATGGTTGGGGTTGGGTGGGATAACAGGGGAAGGGAGGCACTCCATCTCTTCATTTGTTCGTCTTCATACCATGGCCACATTGAGTAAATCTCCTTTTTCTGGTAATCACTATTTCTTGTGTCATTAGCTATCCTCTTGGGAATATGTGTGATGGTCTGCCAAGACCCTGCTCTGACACTAACAACTTCAGTAGCAATGCATTTTACAGTTGTGTAATTGTATTTTGATTATGATTATGTTTTGTGAAAAATGTCTTTAGTGTCCTTTTGGTATCTAAAATTTAAATGAAAACTGTTAACTTTTTTTTTGTCTTCTGGGTAAAGTTGTGAATATTTCTGGACTATCATACTTCCAAAATTTATTGAGGCACCATGGTCTTTTTCAGTCTATCAACCAGAACCTCAAAGACATTCAGTTTCTTTTGATTCTAGTTTTGTTCAATATTTGCATGCCCTGTATCCTGTTCTAAAGATGAAGGAAGCTCCAAGGTGGAGTCTATTAAGTTTCTCAACTCTCAGTCGAGAAATGTTAGGTTTCCAACCAGAGAGTAAGATTTTCTGAAAAGGAAAGGTTTTGCTTAGAGCAGAATTTCCCTAGGAAGACAAAGTCCTTCCTTCTGATAAAAGCATGTGCTTTACAGTCTCGCTCAGCTTTTCTGAAACCACTTATGACTTAAGTCCTTGAAGATGCAACACATTCACTCAGATCTTAAATGTAAGTAGGACTTAAAATTACTGCTCTTACTGCTAGCTGCTTGGAACATGACCTGGTCATTCTGTGACTATCAAGTTTGTTTATGAAAAACAAAGGCAGTCCTGTGGGACAATGGACCATGCCAGGAAACTTGGTAAGATAGCGCAGGTATGAGATCCCAGGAAATCGGGTACGCACACCTGAGACAGTAAGTGCCTCCTTGCTCCCTGCCAGATTTCTGGCCTGGAACACATGTCACACCTCCCATACAATTCCTTGAACTTCTATTCAATTTCATGGTAACTATGATAGATCAATAATTCTTGACCAAGTGACAGGAGCCTCCTCCCTACATGCAATACCAGGAACCACTAAAGCATTGGAAGTGCATATTAACTTGACATTGGACCCTCCTTGAATGTCCTGGTCCTTTATGAAATGTGCTGCTTCTTAGCTAGTTGGCCTACCACCTCCTATGAAATTTAATTTTGTTTACATTTTATCATTGGAATACTTGGATGTCTGTCATTCTTCTTTCATAACCCAAAGAATGGGGAGATTCATGACTACCTGACCTTGGTTTGAACTATTTATGCTCCAAGAGTATTAAGATGGCATTAATGAATCTAAGCTTACTTTTTACTCCTGGTGCATCATGTCTTAAGAAGGAAAGAAGGAAATTTCAGGGAGAATTTGCCATCGCAAATCTCATTTCACTCCTGTGATATGGCTTCTTGCCAAGTGGCAAGATCTGCCCAGATGGCAGAACTTATTTTGCACACCAGATTTTGTCATTATCTAGAGGTTAAAGGGTTAATAAATATACAGACATCTTTGGGGAACATGATTTTGTAATGCTGCGGAAATAAAAAGGATTGCTGATCTAATTAGGAACCTCCATTAAGAATGTACAGGAAGAAGTTAAGTGTTAGAAGGTTAGGCTGCTCCTGGAAGAGATGACTATGCATTAGTCAATGCTCACACAAAAAGCTGTCATAGAAGCTAGCACACTTAAAATGGCATGACTGGTCACTGTAGAAGTGTTCCAGGAGGCCTAAGGACTACATTTTTAGACAGGTTCAAAGAAATTTTAGAGAATATTTTCAGCCAGTGCTGGCCAGAACCCAGGGAAATCATGGATGCATGTCTGGCTGAAGCCAGCTGCCATGTTCTCTCTTGGCTCACTCGGGGACTTTTGTTTGTGTTAACTGTAGGAACCTGCTTTTAATGCTGTTTCGTGCATTCTTGATGATTCCTTGATATGAGTCCAATACCTGGATAAAATTGGCAAGTGAACTGAATAAGCATCCAGTCTGTGACTGTTGGGTTGATGCACATTGTGACTTGAAGATGTGGTCCTTCCCTATGGCTGTAATAGTAATAGTCAGTTGATGTCCTGGGTAAAGAAATTCAGATACAAGCTGACTTTAAAGAAACATTTATTAATTAATACTAATTTAGTTTTAAATATATACAAATTTAGATTTTTGACTAATGCACTAAATTTGTTATGTCTAGGTGAAGTTATAGATGGGAAGCATGTGAGGTCACCAAAACAACAAATTCCCTATCATGACATAAGTAGAAAAGCCTGCTCTCATCTCTGCTGAAAATGGTGACTTTGGGTGAGGAAAGCATTGTCACTAGATTGTCATTGATACCAAATGTGACAGAGGGCTAAGGAGCAGACAGCCTGCACTTGGGTAGGTCACATTTTTACAGATCATATTAAGTAAACTAATGATTTCTGCACTATAAATTTTATTTCCTGATGTGGAATTATTTTTCATATTTGTTATTCAACTATTATTAAAAAAAATCTAGGAATCAGCTCCCCCTCCTCTCCATGCACAGAAAGAGAATGTGGCTTTTATTGCACAGGAGTGCTTTCTTCTAGTGAGTCTGATATCACCCAGGCACTCTTGGGACTCATCTTTCTCTCTCCTTTAAGAGAAATACGCTATCAGAAGCAGAATTCTAAGGTAAAAGCTAGACTCTAAGAACCCAAACTCAAACCTCAAGGGAATGCTGGGTGGTTTTTTTTTCTTGGTGTTCTTAACTTCTTTATTTCCTACTCTAGAAGAGGTCCATCAAGCAGGAAAGATTAGTTCTCATGAAAACAGCAGATAAAGCAGACTGTAATTCTTCTCTTGGGAGGGTTGTGCACTCGATAAGTTAGAAACACTTAACATCTAGTTCTAGCCAGAAATACTCTGGATATAGCACTGGTCACCCAAGGGGCAACATGCTTTAAGTACTTTAAGAAAACAGAGTACTAATATCACTTTAGTTAGATATTACTGAAAAGACCTGGTAAACAAGGGAGAAATAAGAAATTAGGTCATTTGATTAATACTGCCTGATTGTTTGTGCTCTCCAGAGCGGGGATTCTCTTTCCTCCTCATTTCGCCTTCTTAGCTTCTGGCTGACAAGGGGACTACATACTCTTTTAAAGTATAATCTTCCTCTTAGTGTTTGTCTCTGCTGCGTTGATCTCTGGGGTCCTACATGATGCTGTACACTTACTCACCAATGAAATGGTCTCACAGATGATCACTCAGTGAAACAATTAAGACAGGAAAGCCAGACATTTATGGAGGTTGAAAGGTTAAGTTGTGTGATGCTAAGAAAGATATATGAAGTCCCAAGACAGGGTCTCCTCCCTTGCCTCACCTCCCCACCTCATTCTTCCTCACTTTCTTGTCTCTCTTCCTTCCTCCTTTCCAATTTCCTTTCTTTCTTTATCAGCACTTATTTATTGAGTGTGAGACACTCTTTTAGGCACTTCACTGGGAACAGGGTTGCGAGAAAGGTTGACAAGGTTCCTGTCTTCATGAAACTTCTATTCTACCAGGGAAACAGATGATTAAAAACAGTGAAAAAATAATTTCAGATAGACGGCAATTCTGTTAATTAACCCAAGCAGAGTTAGGAGAGCAGGATGAATGGGAAGGCAGAGCGAACAGGGAAGCACTCTCTGAGAGTGCCATCCCACTGCAGATGGAAATGATAGCGATGAGGGATGGACAGCACTAAGATCTGAATAAAGAGGGCTTGACACAGAGGGAAAATAAATTATAAACTTTTACTTGCTTGCTCTGCTTGAGGAAGACAAAGAAGCCATTCTGGCAGGAGGGGACAGGCTAAAGGCAAGTCTGGTAGCACCAGTATAGGGATTCTTTTGTATATACCTTGTGCTGTATGAAATTGTTCCCGCAGAGTCCAGAGAACTCTTGGTTAACAGGCAAAAGAAAGTGTCTTGTCCTCAAAAGCTGAAGATGTGCTCATGCACTTGACTCTGAAATAACCATGCTGAGAGTCCTGTGATCTTTCTGGAAGTAGCCTATAGTTGCCCTCTCTGGTTCTTCCTCAAATGCCAAGGTTCTTTTTTCCTGGAAGCCTTGAGAACCTATTAGAAATGCAGTTAAATAAACAAAGTAAAAGGGCATTCTCAGATCCTGCTGCCTGATTATGGGTGGATGCTATTGAGATTCAAGTCAACTCACAAATTCCAACCATTGCATTGACTCCGTGCCTCGGCCCCACAAGTGGACTCCTAGATAGCAAATGTGAGTCTCAGTTTAGTTCTTGGATCACCAGAGTAGATGCTTAAGGTATTGAGGGAGTCTGAAAGAGAGGATACATTTTTCCTAGAATCCCTGTCTCATTGTGTGCAGTTCAGTCTTTGGTGAGTTCTGAATCAGTTCCATGGGCAGTAGGATGGAATTTTCTCATTGACTTCAGCCAATGGGCACTCCTGGAGCAAAGAAGATCGTTAACTCTATTTATACTAAATGACACAGAATGTGGACATTTTTCCTGAGGAAAATACCTTTGGCAGAAGAGTGAGGTAGAGTTTTGCTTAGGGGATACCAAAAGGGTATGGACAAAATATAGCCTGGGAGCTCAAAACAGATTTACTTCTTACTCCCTACCACTAAGCAATATACTCTGAATTAAGCTTTACCTTTTAAAACAACCAAGGAAACAAATAAAAAAAAGAGTATTTTGTTTGCCCCCCCCAAATTGATATGAAACCCCAATTTTAACATTTATTAAAAAAGTTTCCTTGGAACACTAGAATGCTCAGTTGTCAATATTGCCTGTGGTTACAGAACTGAGTGACTGTGCTAGCCTGGGACAATACAAAGAAGAAATATAACAGTACTGTCTAGCCTCAGAAAAGCTTGCCAACACCAACACTTAAACCAGCTTATTTGACGGCTAATATCTGGAATCTGTGACTAGGCCTTGACAGTGGTCACAAAGGGTTGTTCTTCCTCCTCCCTACCTTTCACTGACACAGCTCTGCCCAACCCCCACTCCCCACCTCCTCACACTACCCCCAACTACCACCCCTGTGTGTCAGTCTTGTCAGGAATGTCCCTCCCAGGTGGCAGCAAATGGTGCTGGGCTCAGCCTGTTCCTACAGTCAGTGAACCCAGAAAGCATGCATTTCCCAGGAGCTTTTTTCAAAGCCCAGAGGAAAATCCTTGGTGCCTGTGCCTTGGGTCTATAGCTCACTGATGGAATAAATTACCATGCCTAAAGAGTGAAGGACTCTGATTAGCTAGGTGAGTAAAGTTCTCCTCTGGAATCCTAAGGCCAGAGGACTGACAGCCCCTCCAGTGGGGAGCAGGGAATTCCCAAAAGGAAGATGCCAGAATGTATCAGATACTTCCAGAAAACCCAGCTTTACATTTAAAAAGCTTATCTTTCATTTTAATAGATGTTCAACTCATCACTGGCTTTATTTCAATGGACTTACTTGTACTGTGCTCATTGATTTTATTTTTGAGCTCATATTGAATATATTTTAAAATGGCAAACAACAAACAATGTCTTGAAAATGAGATGGGTATGCCATGGTGATTTGCTACATGAATATGTTACAGAGTGTGAGTGTCCTTCTTTCTAGAAGCTTTTACAGTTCAGGAATGCACAGTGATCATATGTGGAGAGATCTTTCACTCAAAACTTGCTCTAAACTTTCGAGAATTGTTAGCTTCTATTCTGCAATAAGTTGTTGGCATTGCAAAACAGATACCACAACCCCCCTTCCCCAAAGCCAATTCAAGAGAATCTATGCTGCTTATCCAGTTGAAGCATGAAACAAAAGGGAATGTTTTTACAGCAAACAGATTTTCTGAGAACAGTTGCTTAGGCAGTTTTTGGAGCAATGGGATTTAGATGTGGTGGAAAACATGTAAAGCCCAAATACCTGATGAGACTTGTCAACACTTTGAATTCTACATCTGTTGTTGATCACACTGCGGGACTTGTTAATATGTTTATGATCATGTTGCCACAATGGAAAACACCAAGTTAAATTGTCATGTCTAGTCAGGTAGGGCACCAGGTCCTTCATGTATATTTGATGACAAACAATTTCACTAAAACATGGCTGGGTTATTTCATTAATGTAGCTCATAGAAAGCCTTGTGTTTGGTTTTGTTATTCTTGATGCCCGAGGCATAAGCAAGTAGAAGAATTCAAGACACTTAAGCCAGGAAAACTGGAATAGTAATTAGCTCCCCCATTAACAAAGCATCAGTGTTGTGTGAAGTGCTGGTTGGGTTTTCAGAGTTGTCATCTCTCATCTGGTTAGTGAGTGAACAGAGAATCCAGTGTCTGGATGAGATGTGTTAGAGATCAGGTACCTGCTAAACACCTTTTGTTGTTAAAATTGAGAAAATACTGAGCGCTTTCACCAGCAAGTTACACTTAGGGTTCCACATGATTTTAAAAAATGAGAAATAGGGTTTTCCCTGCATCTCTGCTACCTCTGCCCTCCCTCCTCCCTCCCACCTTCAGGCCTATGAGTGACTTGTGAGATATAGAATTCCATTCAATAAAATCTATTTGGCTTGAATACATCCCATAGAAAATCTTCATGATAGTCCCAACTTTAAAAAGTCATGTACTGATAAAATCATGAAATAAGATCCACTTGGAGTTGTCAAAGGATACTTGAGTTACTCTCGCACCAAAAGCTATCATCCTTAAGGATGATAACTTACTAGGAAGCACTGAGCAGTATATATGCCTACTATGGATTGAATATCTTGATGGGAAAATATGACCATTTATCATATCTAAAATCACAAGTAAAGCACAGGATAAAGAAACAAAATCAGGAGATAGGGTCTTTTAAAGGGAAATAATTCAGCTGTTAATTTGGAAATGGTCATTAAGACCTGACAGTTAGAATATTAAAGGATGAAGACCTCTCAAAATGACAATTGTCCTGTGAATATCCTGATTTGACTCACTTATTTCGGGACCACAACTTTCAGGCCAAAAAAATAGGAAATTTTGTCAGTGGGCAAAACCAGAGGAACAGCCATCTATAAAGCATTGCAGGTGGTAGACACCATAGTCCTTAGAACAAAAATGGTTAAAAAAAATCTCAATAGACTTTTTATAGCAATATATGACAGAGTAGACCTATTTCATGTAGGATGAGAAAGAAATATTAATTTCTTGAGTGTGGATTCACAGAGATTAAGGACAGGGCTCCTGTTTCCTCATATTTTAAACCCGATGTCTATAACAATGGTGCGCACATAGTATATGTAAGGAAGACGGCCATGTGCAAATAAGTGATTAGTGGAAATTAGAAACTTCATCCCCTACTGTCCGGTTTTGATGCTGTCAGAATGTGAGGACAGAAAGGAACCCTCAGTGGCTGATCATTGGTGGCAAATCATTACGTTCATAGTCTTTGTCCAGGGTTCCTCCTGTTTATTACCCTTTCTTTCTCTTGCTCTTCTGCATCCTTTCCTTCAGATTGGGAAGTGTTGCTTAAGGAGAGCATCTCTCCTCTCAGCATGAACATAGACTTCAGGTAGCATGGTATATACTTAAATAATAATTACTCTTTTAGTTTATGCAGTATCTATCACCTGGAGGATATTGTTTTGGCTTTAGGATTTCCACATTTTCTGTAAACAGAAAGAAAAAAAGATGGTCTCCTTTGTGGCAAGAACTTGAAAAGAGAATTATTCCCAAGTAGCTCTCATTAAGACAACAAACTCAGTTTCTGTCCCCAGAGCGTCTCGCGGCACCATCTTGTGGCAGTCCCATCTGTTTTCGACTGTTGGTATAACAGTTAAAGTAATATTTTAAGTTGATACATAGCAACAAGATAATTTAGCAGACATGTGAGGATGATATGTTTTTATAAAAGTTTTCCTGTCAAAATTGATGGAGTTTGACTAAGAAAAAAAATGGTAAAAGAAGACATAATTGTTCAAATGAATGTTTGCCTTTATAATTAATATCTGTGATGGTAAGGGGACAAGCCATTGTCAACGGATGATTTCAGATGGGGAGCATGCTTTCCAATGCCTGCTCCTTGGAAACGCCCAGCACTTAAATTTATTGCCAGTGAAATAACAAGGCGAGGCTCACTTGTGCTCCTGGTACTGTGCTGGGTCCAAAGAATAATGTTTTGAACTTCCCCTGTTCTTCTGACCTTTTCTCATAAAGCATAAGGTTTACTAAGCACCAAGAAGCTCAAACTGCCATTTTTCAACCTAACTGAGCATTCAATGTAAACAAACCGTGCAACTCTCTGCCTGTCGGTGGGCCAAATCGCTCCAGAGTATTCTATATTGGCTAGTCTTTGAGTGGAGTTATTTTCTGTCCTCAGAATTATCTGAGTGAGTGCTATAAATTTAAGATTGCAAAGATTTCACAAACAGTCACTATCAGCAAAGCAAAATGAGCTGAAAAACAGAGAGCTCATCGTTGTAATTACTATTATTGTTTTAGGTTTTTTTTTTTTTTTGAGACAAGATCTCCTGTAGCTCAGGCTAACCTTGAACTCGCTATGTCATTGGGGATGACTTTGAACTTAGAAAGCTCCTATCTACTACCAGGCATGTGCTGCCATGCCCAGTTTTAAATGTTGCTGGATGTCAAACTCAGGCTTTTTGGATGCTAGGCGGTCACTCTACCCACTGAGATGAAGCTCCATTCCTTATTTTAGATGTGTGAGACAGCGTCTCACTGTGCATTCCAGGTAGGCCTTGAAATCTCAGTCCCCTTCGTCAGTCTCCAGAGTGGAATTCTAGGTACCACTCTACCTGGCCAAGACTTATCATTTAAATTATATACAATCTTACAGCTGGATTTAAGATAGAATGTTCAACTTGCAAATAATAAAATGACACATTGATCATGTCTGAAAGATGTTATAAGAGCCAAATAACATAATAATGTGTAAAAATACGTGTCAAGGACTACAAAAATACCAGACATTGTTATGGACTTTAGTCGGAGTTCTCCGGAGACAGAGCCATCACTAGGTAAATGTGAGTGAGTGTGTGTGCCCTGCTCACAGTCTATGCCATAGGCCAGTTATATATTATGTACATTAAATCTAGGAAGAGGATGATTTTTAAGGCCTTGGTTCACATGACAATGGGAGCTGAGAGGTGTGCAGTCTGGTGGGACAGGAAAAACAGTAGTTTGAAGGCAGGTGAGCAGAGGGCTCCTGCTTTCATAGTGGTTTTCATTTTTATTTGCCTTCAGCTTGGAACCTGTGAATTTATCAGCTTTTTTTTTGCTGTACTTGGGTCTTCGGAGGACTGGATGGTGTCACTCTATGATCATGAGTACCATCTACTTTATTCAGTTCACCAGCTCACGTGTCCCTGACCTGGCTCAGCAAGTAAAGTTCTTGCCACACATGCCTGGAGACATGTCCCAAGTTCCTGGGATCCATGAGCACCGACTTCCCAGAGCTGTTCTTTAACCTCCATCCATGTACATGTCTCCATGCTCACATTAGACACAGATAGGCCCATGCACACAATAATAATAATAATAATAATAATAATAAAATAAATGCTAAAAATATCAGAAATATCCTCATAGATACACTAAGCAATATATAACCAGGCATCTGGGGCCAGATATCTTACAATAACTCAGCCAAGTTCTCTCTCTCACTCTGTTGTGGATGTAGAGGGTATGGGTTATTCTTTGGTGTAGCTCAGACTCACCACGGAGTTCAAGATTCCCTCAGAGTTGCTTTGTAACTCACACTGTCCTCAGATTGTCCTAAAACACCAAATCATCTTGTTTAACTTCCCCAGAGTGCCAGGAGTACAGGCCACAGAGCCATGTCCAGTTCAAAGACAATCTTTGTTTTTTTCCCATTAATTAATTTATTTATTCACTTTAATCTGGATAGAAGCCCCTCCTACTTCCAGTCCCCACCTCAAATAGCCTCTCCTTCTACACAGCCTTCTCCTTACCAACCCAACTGTCTCCCCGGTGCCTCCTTCTGCTTTTAAGTATTAAAAATAAATACGTGTTGTACAAGGCATCACTGTGGCAGTGGAATCTATGTGTCACTGTATTGAGTTCCTTTCTAAGTATGTTTGTACCTCATTGGTCTTTCCTGGCTTTCATTGACAAATGCTATAATAAATGAGATTCATTATAGAATATGCCTGCCATGCAGGATTTTAGATTCCCAGCCAAAGTGTAAATATCACAGAGCCCAAAGCAAGAAAGCCTACCCTGTCTTTTCAGGAATAAGCAAACAAATAACACCTCCAAGCAGGTAAGAGTACCTCCTGCCTTTCTTTCAATTGAGAAAATACTTACAGAAAGATTTTTTCACCTAAGCCTTGAAGAGGCGCTCTAATAAGGAGCTGTAAAGAGACAAGAGTTTTTGACACTGCTTATGAACAGACAAGTTAACTTGCTGTTTGCATGAATGCTGGTGAAGACATTTGACTTCTAGTCAGGGATAAAGGCCTAATTAATCACAGCAACAGTAGCAGACAAGAGTACAAGCAGTGGTCATTCTCCAGCTCTGAGCCTCAACACCGTCAGGGTGGCATGAAGCAGGAAGAGAGCCTCACTCTCACTGTGGAGGAGGGACCCAAAGCTATGGAACTGAAACATTTGACTCTGGGCGTTTTTGTGCCTGCCCTCTGCTCTAGAGAGAAGAAATGGCCTTCCAATGACGACCTGAAACAAAGGAGGCAGAGTCTCTGCTTGAAAAAAAAATACTGTACAAAAACTTGACAGAACAATGGGGAACTGTTAGCAGTACATGAATCCCTAATCAGCATCATGAATTTACTCCACTCTGATACCATGCCTATAAAAAGGAACAACAGTTAGGGCTTGCATAGGGCACAGCGATTTGGAAACTTGCTCATTCTTGGTCCAAGGTATCCTATGGATGATAATCCAATGCCCAACCTTCCTTTCTAAGGATCTCTTCCTCCAAAGACCTGTGCTACCATGCCATAATCATTGAGCAAGCACGTTTCTTTCAGATTTTATGCTGAGTATGTGACTTGGGTGAAACACTAAAGAGCCTGTTTTGAGGGCTTAAAAAGACTCCAGAAGCTCTAAATTACCATTATCGGTTAGGAGTGGGGTGCTGATGAAATCTTCTGACAGTGGACATGTGAGATTCAAGTCTGTAAAGAGGATAATGAATAGTTTAGGGACATGCTCTGCAGGACTGGGCAACATGTATTCTGGATGAATCTGACTGCCAAAGCTTCATATGAGATCAAATTTAGTCAAGCACCCCACCTTCCTGTTTACTAGAAATAAGAGTGGATTTTCATTAAAATCAATGGGGTTGTTTTTTTTATTTTTGTCAAATGCTGGAAATAGTGCAGTTCTTGTCTAAACTTGCCCCATTTTCCTCCAGGAACAGGGCAAATTCTGTGTTAGTGGTCACACCACTGAACAAAGAAAACCAAGCATCCTTAGGGTACACAGGAAATGATACAGATCACACTGAAGAGTGTCTGACATTCTGTTGTGCACATACGAAGAAGCTGCATGAAGGGAACTCATGGAAAGAGCTTCCATTAGAGGTTTCAGTGGTGAGTTGAAGGAATAGAAAGGGTGGTAAAGTGCTTGTCATGTGCTTGTCCTCAGAATTGACATTAAAAACGTGCCAGACGTGATGGTGCACACTTGTGATCCTGGTGCTCAGGAGATAGATGCGTAGATCTCTGGGGCTCACTGGCCAACCAGCATAGCATACTTAACGACTTCCAGCCAATGAGAGACTCTGTATGAAAATGACAACAGCAAACAAGGTAGATAACACCTGAGGAACAACAGTAGAGCTTATCTTTTGGCCTACACATACGCCCACACGTCTGCACCCATAGGAACACCTCAACACACCACAAAATTTCAATAGTTGAAAGTATTAACAGGCCCAGAAAAATCATGTATAGTTAGATTAGAATCCTGTGCACTATTGTTTAGGAGTGGTCACCCAGCAGAGAATCATAATCCAAGGTTAAGAAACGGTCTTTGAAAAACTGGCCCCTCATCTGCTTCTGTTGAACTATCAAGAATCATAAGAATCATACCAGAGAGGAAAATTCATTTGGAAGTAAGTATAACACATTGTTCTTTCTTTCCTTCTCTCCCTCTTTCCTTCTTTACATCCTTCCTTCCTTCCTCCTCTCCTCCTTCTTTTGCTTAAGACAGGGTCTTGTCATGTACTTTAGGATGCCCTTGACCTTCTAGCAATCTTACTGTCTCTCTCCCGAGTCCTTAGATTATAAGCATGGCATGTCACATCTTATTATAATACTGCACCTTATTTTATCTTCCTGCTTTCCTGCCTTCCTTCCTTTCTTCTCTTCTTTACTTCTTCTTTTTTTCTAGGACAGTGTCTCAGTATGTAGCTCTGGGTCACTTGGAATTCACTATACAGATCCTGATGGCCTTGAATGCACAGAGACCCAGCATCTGCATCCCTCTGTGGTATCCACTGATAGAAAACTACTGGCTTTCGCCAATTTAAAGCTCACCTTCCTCCTGGAAGGTTTTCCCTGTGCTTGCATTCCTCAGCACCATGCTTGCCATGTTTCGCATTACCAGCTCACAGTCTGTCCATTGCTGCTATGCATGGATATTATAGCGACACAGGATTAACATTTAAATATCTGTGTTTTTTCTACTATTAGCGGCACCACTCTGACATCAACAGAAAGTCTTCAGAGAGTGTCAGTTTGGTGGGAGTCTCCCTCCTGCAAACCTCCTGGCAGAACCTACTGGCAGGAGAGCACTTGAGGCGAGGTAAAATGGTAAAGGTTTAAAAGCAGTTTCGTTGACATGTTCTTAATAAGCATTGACAAGATCATTTTACCTCATTTGGGTGTGTTGTGTGTGTGTGCAGCAAGCGTATGTATAGGTGTATGTGTGAATGTGTGAACACTAGGAGATAACCTCCTGTGTTTTTCTTAATTGTTTTGTGGGGTGGTGGTGTTGGTGGTGGTCTCTAACTAGATGCTGAGATTTGACAGTTAGGGCATGAGGACTGGCCAGGAAGCTCCAGGGATTCCCCCCATCTCTGCTTCCCAGAGCTGAGAGGTTATTAGCATGCCAGGCTTTCATGCTGGCACAGCAAACATTTTACTGACTGGGCTATGCCCATGCCCCTCATTTAAGAATATAACTGAAGTGTTGGTGTCCTGTGGCTGTCATGTGATTTAGAAGGACAGCAGCTATCATTTCCTTGCTTTTGTGTGGGAGGTTGGGGGTGGACACATTCATAACTGCTAAATAAAGGAATAGCCCAACTTTTGTTGCCTGTTTGGCAAAGAAGAAATGTGGTTATGTGTACCCAAGAGGGTCAGGCAGAGAGAAAAGGCCAAAAGGCATTAGTATAACAAACCAAGAGGTCACTCAAGAAAATGTAATAGGGAACTATGGTCCTCTGACCTACAGAGCAAAGAGTCATTTCTGAAACCTAGGAAAGAGATGTCTGGGTCTTTTTTTAAAAAATTCATTTTATAATCTGCTCATTGCCTCTCCTCCCAGGCATTCGCTCCCACAATCCTTACTCCTCCTCCCCCTTTCTCCACTGAGAGGGTGGAGCCCCCCCTCCCATATTCCCCAACTCTGGCACATTAAGTCTGGGTCTTAACCCAGGCTTCCTGGATTGGTATGTCTGTTACAGGGCAAAGAGAGAAAGTTCTCCTTTGTTTAAAAGAAAACAATTTCAATCATGGTGTTCTCATCCAAAGAACACGAAAGAGTGAATTTTAAGAAATTCTTCCAACTTTTGGAGACAGTAAAATTCAGGGTCGCCACTTCCCAGCAGTGTGGACTTAATCACTTTGAGGCTCGGTTTTCTGTCAAAGGGAAGTAACATCAACTTATCTCAAGGGGCTACTGAGAAATTTAAAATAAGGAAAACTGCATGATGCTTGGCACAAAGTATATTTAGAAATATTTACAGTTTTGACATTTTAGGGAAGTTAACAGCTGTGTCTTCCTGCAGTCACCCCCCATTCGGAGCTATGTGGATTGTGAGACTCTTACATGGGTCTGCAGGGGAAGAACAGCGCTTTCATTTGAGCACCCATGAGGGTGATGCATTGTTAGCTGTAAAATTAACAGAGAAGATAATCTGCTTATCGCGGGCATCTTTGTCTGCACTCTTTAATGCCCGTTTTTTTTGGAAATAATAGGGCTGAGAATTAGCTTCAGAAATAGACAGTAAAAATCTGAAACACCACACTGGTTCAGCCGGCAGCTTCTGTAATAATGCAGAGCCAAGGGAGTATCCTGGTAGAAGACAACAGCTCTCCAAGAAAGCCAAATCCATAGTTCAAAAGAAAAATCCTAAACCACTCTTCTTTATAACGTTATGAGTCGGTTTTATGTGACTTTATATATGCATTTAAATCGGTTAGAATCCTTCATTATGATACAGTGATATATAAAACCTCACACTTAGAAAACTGATAACTTTGAATTGATAGAATTTTTGGGAAAAATAGCCATTCACTCTTGATTTTTAATAGGAAAATAGTCCCAAATTGTAACTGATAAAATTTTCATGCACAGTGATATTTTTTTAAGGCACAACCTGTGTTTAAATTCTTCACACATATAAACTTTTGAATAACCAACTGAATTTTTTATTCTTGCCAGATAAAGTAATATTTTCTTTTATGTCATTTGTTATATTCAACTTTTTCTAAATAGTTGGCATTTTCTTCTCATTGACTGGGTTCTGCATGCATTATTTTGGGCTGAGAAACTATAATTTTAAGCTCTCATCTCTGTAAGAAGCCGCTGGGTCCTTCAGGTCTTTTTACTTCGTCCCCCAGACTGTTTTCATGACTTTTTCTTTTCATTAAGCAAAAGGGTAGGATTCCTTTATATTTCCCTTCAATGAATTTTGACATACTCCTTACCAGATAAATATTTTTAAAAATACGCTTTAGAAAATGGATTATAGATATAAATAACCAAAATAAATAATGAGATTCAGTCGCACATGTCCGGAACTTGTTTTTATGCAAGGATATTCAGCCTGCAAGATAGATGTATTAATGCAAGTGAATTTATAGACTTGGAATGTTGGAGTTGAAATCGTGAATAGCGGTTGTGTGAGCCTCTTTTATGGAAAAAAAACTAATTTTAGGATTCTAGCACATCACTGTTTCCATTTATTCTTAAGCTTCATTGTTTACAATTATCTTAGCCGGCCTCACTATTAATAGTAAGCTACCATCAAGATGCCTGTGACAGGTTCCGGACGGCCCTTCATTGTCACCGCCTTCGAATGGTTTCATACCGTTAATCCTCAGAAATGCATTTTCTCTGTTTGGTAAGTGTGTCTGATATTTAGATATTCTGACAGCATATGTCATTCACCTTCACTAGCATTTACGGTTACTAAAGTAAATAAAATATAACAAATATCAATGTAGCGTAGAGTTGACAAATGAAACATTGTCTGAAATAACCTTTTTATTATAAAAGTAACATTTGTTTATTTTAGGAAATTAATATAATTCACAGAAGCACACAGAAGAAAATATATTCTCAAGTCTGCCACTCTCTGAAAATGAACTTTTAGTAGCTGGATACGTATGTATCCAGGTAGACAGAGATGGATTCTAGACAGAGAGAGACATTTCTATTCAATAGTTTTGTGTACTTAGGACACATTAAAATACTTTTAGCTTTCAAAAGTTGATACATAAGCACCTTTAACTATTTGAGAGGATTGAAGCAGACTTTTTTTTTAGGTAGATGTTAATACAAATCTAAAGAATGAAACTCAGATTGACTTTTCCCTATCATAATTAGAAGTTAAATTCTCAACTAAAGGGCAGGTTTCCATTTTGTTATAGAAACAATTAAGGCACCAGATCAAAAACAATTAGAAAAAAACCTATCCATATGTTAGTTATCATTAATATTCTAATGCCTTTATGTTCAAAGCAAGGTGATATAAAGGCATATGCTTGTTTTGTTTGTGTTTTTAAAGCAGGGGATGGCTGTGTAGTCCAAGGTGGCCTTGAAGTCATAACCCTCCATCCTTTAGCTGCTGAGAGCTGTGACTATAGGTGTGTACTACCATGCCTAGCCTACATAAAAGTTTTATGCATAAAGATTTTATAGCCAGAAATGAACAATTAAATGCAAATAAACGTAACTCTGGGAAGTAGGTTCTCTAGAGGACAAAAGATCAAAGTCTGATTTTAATTTTTGCATAAGAGGAATTTTGTCTTATCTTCTTATTAAGGGAGCACTATGGTCATGTTAAATATAAGCTTATATTTGGAGGACAGTTGAAGCTCACTTACTGAGGAGCTCAGTGCCTGTGAATACTGAGTACATTTTCCTAACTCACTTACATGGTAACTTGATATGTAGGTTGGGATTAAGACCCATGTCTCCTGTGTATAACGTGTTTATACATAGGGGAAGAGTCTTCCCTTCACCTTTGAGTTCTATTCTCCATTATTATATTTATCCCAAAACTCAAAGGACTAACCCAGTACTAAGCTTACTTTGTTCAAATCTATTTAATATATCAGCAAATCAACTAAAAGCAATAACTTTCAAATAAGACGACCTACATTTTAACTCTTTCTATACTACCCCATGGGTGTGTGACCATGGGAGTTAACATTGCTTCTCTGTGATCCTTTCTCCATCTGTGTAATACACCTTGTGAGAGCAATTCCTATAGATTCTATAGCAGTGGTTCTCAACCTTCGTAATGCTGTGACCCTTTAATACAGTTCCCCATGTCGTGGCGACTCCTAATCTTAAAAGTATTTTCATTGCTACCTCATAACTGTAATTTTGCAACTGTTGTGAATTGTAATGCAAATGTCTGTGTTTTCTGATAGTTTTAGGTAACTCCTGTGAAAGGGTTGTTGAACTCACAAAGGGGTTGCAACCCACGGGTTAGCTCAAACTCCCAATGTCCTGTTGATAGCACAGAACTCAGGTGCTTTCTGCCCCCATCTGTGATCCTGTATCTTCTTACTTTGCAGTTAGTTTCACGAAACATTGTAACATGAAACCCTTTCCTAAACAGGAACTGAAACAAAGTATTTTTAAAGTTTGAACAAGGTTAAAAGTCAGACGTAGCACCTCGGATTGTTAATGGGAATTAGTACAGATGCCAACGTGTGAGCCTTGGGGAAGCTTCTGGTCAAGAGGCAGCGAAGACCAAGAACCTCATGAAGAGCCAGAGCCCATGAGGTTCCCTAAGAGTTCCGCACTCCTGTGGGTATCCCTGAGAGCCAGACCTGCCAGTAACAATCTGAATGCTTATTATACTCGGGCGCTCCGTGCCCAGAGTAGAGAATATGATGTAAGGAACCATCAAGTATGACGAGATTCCTCCCCTGCAGCAAATAAACAAGTGAGGTAGAAACCAAAACAGAGGGTTTGCTTGATAATCCTCAGCAGTGCACTGCATCATGAAAGGGTAGTTTAGCCCAAACGGGGAAAGCTCTGCCAAAAAAGCTAACGGCAGGCAGGCTGAGCCAAATTAGAACAGAGTCAAAAATTTGTCATACCTTTGTAATTCACACAGCAGCCTTCTCAGCTCAGCCACAAGCTGTCCAGATGTTAGCCATCTGACTCTTTATAGCCACGGTCTGTTTTTTCTTTAAAGCCCCCTTTCCTCTTCAGAGTTCCCAGTCCTGTGGTGTTTCTCTAGACTTGGAAGCCAAGTTGAGTAAAGGAGAATGGATCTTCTTCTCGATTTGCAGGACAGTTTCTCCCTTTCAGGGGAAACATTTTGAAACCTCAGATTCTTTGATTCAATTTATACCGTAGCAAGAAAATTTAGCAAGTAACTGGCTAAATAATAAACTGGACAACAGACAGGCTTAGAGTGGAATCTTTGATCAAATGCTTATGGGTCGCTTGAACAAGCCCGTACCTTAACTGCTCTGCAGCAGGTTAATTGACTATTCTTCAGTTTCTTCCATGGCACAATGCAGACAATAATACTGACTTCACAGTACTAAGTGAGATCGAGTTCATCAAGCACTGACCACAGTTCCCAGTACATACAATCTGCATCGGTTGTTTTGTTTAAAATTTGCTTTATTGCCTTTTTCTCTTTCTTTGAGTTCCACAGAAAAAGCTCCCAAGATGGTGATAGGTAACAGTAGAGTCTTTTTGTATCAATTTGTTGGTGACCCTGTCATTTAGTCAGTATTGGCTTCAGAGCAGAATGCAGTTGCACTTTAGATGTAAAGATGCCAGTGTGGGAACTGGATACCAGATCGGCCACCATCGTCAAATGACAAGGTGAGCCCCTTCTCATGCCAGAAGCCAGTTTCTCAGCTCAATTCATGACTATTCTCACCTATTTTCCTCCATGATAATGGTTTTCAAAAACAGTGGAACGATGAATAATAATAATAATAATAATAATAATAATAATAAAACTCCCACCTGAGGTGGGAGAGATATCTCAGTGGTTAAAAAGATAAACTGTTCTTGTGGAGGGCCTGAATTCAGTTACTGGTACCCAGGATGGGTGGTTCCCAATTACCTACAATTCCAGCTTCAGTGGGATCCAGTGCCTCTGTTCTCCACAGGCACCAACATTCACATGCACAAAAACACATACACACAATTGAAAACCAACCAACCAAACACTTCCAAACCACCTCTCTAGATCAGAAGGGCAGGGTTCAAGCAGAAAGTGTGCCAACAGTGTCACCGATCACCGTTCAAGTAAAGGATCACTATATAATTCCCAGTTTGCTTTCATTTAAATACAAAAATAAAAGTCAACCACAAACTCAACTACTGCTTCTTTCTTTTTTAAATCAAAATAAAATCAAACAGAACAAAAGAAACAAATAAAAAATTAGTGCTTATTCTCGATGTACGGTAGCAGTATGATTTAGGAGATCCTGGAGAGGTCCTCTCTGCAGTCAGTAGACTCATGGCCTTTGCTGACGTTGAATGTCAACACATTTGATGGACAGCATAAAACCTGACAGCTTCCGAAATGATCCTATCCAGTGACATGTGTGGAGCATACAACAGCTGGGACTGTTTTAGGTCATGGAAAAGTAATTAGTGTATGACACACAATGCAGAGACATGTTTATGTTTGATCACAAAAACATAAGAAAATAGAATAACTTTCTCAAGTGTTCGAATATATGGGTAAAAAAAAATAGTCTGAGGCAGCTTTTAAATCCAACTATTTAGTTGTTTTTTTTTTTTTTCCTAAAATTATCCCGACACCTGGGCACTGCCCTAAAGATATTACTTGTAAAGAAGCCCAGAATAATCCTTATAAAACTCCTAAGGAGATATTTCCCTGGACTTTAATGTTATTGTATGGTACTGTTGGCTTTTAGACTTTGTATCTTTATTTGACCTTGAAAACAATTACTTATTTTCACTATGTATGTGGGCGAGAGTGTGTGGGCGAGAATGCGTGTGTATACAAGAATACAGGTGCTTGGGTGGGGGTGTAGGATCCTCTGGAACTGGAGTTACAGATAACTGTGTGCCACCTGATGTAGGTTCTAGAAACTGAACTTGGCTCCTCTGCAAGAGCAGCTCGTGCTTTTAGCTTCCGAACTACCTCTTCATGACCTCTTCATGACCTCTTCATGACCTCTTCATGACTACCCAATTCTGACCTCCTTCATACAAGATTAGACCAAGATATTTGTGACTGAACGTTTGTGTAAATTATTAAAATAGATGACAAATGGGGTTTCAAATCAGACAATTGTTACCACTGTGGAATTGCTGTAAATAGCCAAGTTAATCAGATTTGTTCAACAAGCAGATATTAGACTTTTGGCCTATAAGAGATACTATTTTATATGCTTGTAATAGAGAAGAACTACAATAGAAAAATATATCTGTTCTCCTGGAGGTGGCATTTTAGTCGTAGCAAGCTACAAAAACACATTGAATATTAGAAAATAATAACAATATAAAAGTTAATGGAGATGGTGACTGCAAGAATGTGTGTGCATATACATGAATGCACATGTGGGGTTTTGAACAGAGTCATCCTCTTGATATCTCTCTGAGATTATATTTGATCAAAGACTCAAAGGAGACACAGGAGCTAGCTTTACTGCTGTTTAGTATAGCAAAATCCTAGGAAGAGGAAATGGCAAGAAATGTTTATAGGAGTTTCCTATGGCTGCTGTCAAATGACAATAAACTTGGTGAAACAAGAAAGTCAGGGCTAGATGTGTGGCTTAATGGAAGGGCATTTTCCTAATGCAATGGGTTCTACAAAAGTCAGTGTCTCTGAAAGCAGTGCACTGGATGAGCCCAATCTGGGGTTGAGTGTCAAGGAGTTCCAGCTTCTGTCAGTTCCTGGGAGCCTTAGTATCCCTTGGCTTATGGCCACAGCATCCCAATCTAGTCTAGCATCTTCAAATACCCTTCTGCTCTATCTTTTTATTACTTTTCCCCTGTTTGTGTCGCATGGGCTCCTGCGTCTCTGTTACTGTGCCTGTGTAATCCTATCCAAGGACCATCCAGGTCATCTCAGACAACCTCCCCATGACTACATTCCTAACTTAATCATATCTACAATGGCTTTCCTATAAAAGGTCACATTGCCAGGGCTGTAGCTGCAACTCAAAGGTGGGTCATTTGCATAGATAGCATAGGCATGCTCAAAACCAAGAACAAAACAGGATCATAATAGATTCCAGGGATTGAGGCTGTTATGTTTTTTGGCTAGTTTGTAGTGTACTATACTGAATATGTACTTGACATATTTGAGGAACACTAAGAAAGCCAAAATGGACAGAGAACAAAAAACAAGAAGGAGATACAATGAGATAAGATCAAATGCCAACAGTGGTGAGACACCATGAGGTTGTATAGACCATGATCAGAACCTGACCCCTTTCCAAAATGAAATAGGGACATATGGGATAGTTTGAACAGAGATGTTACATGATACAAGGCTTATGTTTTAGCAGAAACTACTATAGCTTGAGTGAGGTTGAAGAAAGAGGCTGGGTTCTAGATAGACTTGGAAAATAGAAATGACAGGATTTGTTGATAGGTCATAGATGGGGTATGAGTGATAAATGTCTATCAATGGATGAACAGATAACACAACAGCACAAGTGGAACTAGAAGACACTGTTGCAAGTGAAAAAGCCAAGCACAGAAAGACAGATATCACAATTTCTCTTTATGGTTGGAGTTGTAATGAGCCAATTTCTTAGCAGAACAGAAGACTAGGCACTGGTGACTGGAAAGAGTGCAGGAGTTGGAAGATGGTCCTATAATGGGCAGTAGAACACAGGTGAAAGGAGTAAATCCCAGTGTTCTACACAACAGGAAGGTAACCCTAACTCACAACAATTTACTGCTATTTATGCTTATCATATAGTATACAATATATGCAGGTTATTATTTTTAATTTAATTTTTGAGGATTTCTCACTGAGTAATATATTTATATCAAGTCTCCCTCCTAACTCTGTGTCCCCACTCTCAAATTAACGATCCATTATTTTTTAGTTATTATTATGACATGTATATAGACTTATAACCTGCTGAGTCCTTTAGGTGATTCATATGTGTTTTTATCTGACTATTTGATATTGGAAAATCTATGGGGTGTGGTATCCCTGGAGAAGACAGAGTCTCTCTCTTCTATCAGCTGTTAATTTCCTGTAGCTTTTGGTCTAGAAATGGGTCTTGTGAGATTTCTTCCCTCCATGTTGGCTGATGTAGACCTTCAGATTATAAATATCTTTTACATTTTACTAAAGATTTCTTTGTTGTTGTTGTTGTTAATATTATTATTATAATATTGAACTAGAAGAGGCATTCAAAATTACTCAATGTAAAATAATGGTAAGAAATTGTAGGCCTAGATTTTTCAAAACCTATTTTAATAAGGGTTTTCAAATGCTTCAATCTCCCTTCGGGCCCACTGACCAAAGGTAGGGGCGAAAGATGGATGGTTAGTAAGACAAAGATGCTACTGGGCAGTGGTGGCACATGCCTTTAATCCCAGCACTTGGGAGGCAGAAGCAGGTGGATTTCTGAGTTTGAGGCCAGCCTGGCCTATAGAGTGAGTTCCAGGACAGCCAGGGCTACACAGAAACCCTGTCTCGAGAAAACTGGAAAAAAAAGACAAAGATGATATGGACCTGTTTAGGAGTAGATTTTTTTGCAGAGACACCGGTCTTCATTGTCAGGATGTCTTGTCCAAAACATCACACACAAATCAGTAGCAGCAGCTCCATACAGAAGAAATCTTGAGGCTCTTCCAAGTTGTCATGAGTCGTTAAAAGCAGCAAGAAGCAGCCTGAATACCTCACGAAGCTCTTTGTTGGTTTTCCCTCTATGAAGTCATGACAAGTGAGGCTCAGTGAAGACCAGCAAAGTGTTGCAAGGTGTACCAATGCAAAAGCACCATTTACTCTTTCCAAATTCCACATGTCCTCGCATGTGGCTGCTTCAGCAAAACATCCTCTCATAAGACAGTTTCCCCAAAAATATCTCATGATACAACTGAGTTTCCAAAAAAGCCAGAAATTTCCACTTCAAGAAATTCAAGATACAGTATGGAGATAGAAGTGCTTTCTACATGAATTTATTCTGTCTTCATCCCACTGAAATGTTGCTGTGTGCCCCCAAAAAATGTACAATTAAAAACAGCAATAATTGGACAAAAGAATGGATGGCTGTCCAATTTTTTTTTATTTTTAACTTAAACATTAAGGATAGCATGCTATTAACAGAGATGGAAAAGGCTATGGTAGAGATGTTTTGGAGTGACTAGGAGCTTCTGTGTATATATGTTAAACATGAGAATCTCATTAGTATCCTGAGACAAAATTTTGGAGGGAAGACAAAGCAGAGATATGTGTGAGTCAGTGTGTACCTGGTGTCAAAGATTCGAAAACTAATGTCTGTAGTGGGATATTTTCCCTGCAAGTTGGGGGGAGGTAGTGTGGGAGGAGAGGAGAAGGAAGAGGAGGAGCTAGGGGAGAAGAGATGTAGGAGCCTTGGATGACACGTATGTTTCGAGAGCAGTCCTGGGTAACAACTTATATCTAGGTTAGTTATTTGGGTAACACCTCCAATTGTGTGGGCATCATGCTATTTGAGCATTACCAAATATATAAAGCCTTTGGATAATATTAAGCATTAGAGTCTCATTCCTACCGGTTACCTCGTGGATAGCAGGATGGTCTGGGCTCAGCACAGCCTTGTGGAGACAGCGTAAAAGATTGGCAGAGCCAGTCTCCCATGCTGGCTTCTCGTGGGTGGCAAAGCTGGCACTTCTGGCCCACCTGAGCCTGCAGCCTGAACCGAGTGGCAGCGAGAACACGCAGCCGCTCATGGCCTCAGGCCTTGGCTAGTTGGGAAGATGGTGGCCCATATCACAAAACAGATTGGGTGCAGCCGTTTTAAAATATTACATCAACAAATGGCTTTCTGAACTAGTGAGAGCAGATAGCAAGAAAATGTTGTATGAAGACAAAACTCTGAGTCTACATGCCTGAAATGTGAAGAGGATGCTCATGATATCAAAGGAGCCACCTGCTGGGAGGTGGAGAGCATGAGGAGGGGTGTTTTCAGACAGAGATGTGGGCAGGGGCCTTCAAAACAGAAGTCATGAGCACTTTCTAAAGGTGACATAAGACGAATGTCTGAATGGACCATTTGTAAGAGAGTGAGGGATAGGACCTAGAGCAAGGGAGACTTTGGACAAGACTTTTGCGAGTTAGCAGTAAAGAGGAGAGAAGACACAGTGAGATGATTGAAACTGTCAGTGAGATTCTCTGAAGTATTTAAAAGATATAAAAGAATAATCTACACCAGGTAACATAGTTCATGTGCAGGGTTGTCCCCATCTATTCCCAGAGAAGTAGGAGTTTACCTCTAGTAATTCCAGCAAACAGAGAAGGTGAAAGGTGGCAGAGCTGGGAGTGTGTTCAAGGTCTCTTCTCAGTGCTGACATTGCCTCTTTGAAGTAGGAAATAGGTCAGGCTTCCAGCATGATATCATAACCATCTGAAAGTGTAGGAGATCCAGTGTTGAAGTTTGAGGCCAGATATTGTATGAAATAACTCTCTGGAAGATATTCAAATGTCCAAGAAATGGAGAGTAAATATCAACAAAATTGTGTGCCAACGTGGGACTCATGGTCTAGAATTTGGAGTCAGGCAAGTTGAAGTGTTTCTGAAATGGTTTCCCAGCCATCTTCAGAGATAAGTGCACAGTGTAGAATCGAGAGGTGCAGCATGATGTCATTACCATAAGGTCACATGATCATGGATTTTCAGTCCCTAAAACAATAGTTAAGCAAGACTCTTGAGACAGGGTCATATGTCAGTCAGTTATGTAAATTAATGGCATGGACTTGAGGGTAAATGTAAAGAAACTACTATAGGGAACAACTAATTTACACTACAAAAAAAAGAAGTGAGAACATCAAAGAGTGAATTCAAATCAGAAGGTTGTGAATGAGCAATTGTATTCTGGTGCTATGGAAGCAGGTGTGACAGATGTAGTAAGAGTTGATGAGGCAATGGGGAACAAGGGACAATAACTCAAGAATCATCTATGTGGATTTAAAATCACTATTAAAATACAGGAATGTTAGCTAGCTTTACACTGAGGTAGCATTTAAAACTATCAGGAATTACATAGACTAACCAAACTCTAGAGGGTTGCATTTATTTGGCTGTGATCTCCCCCACAACCTTCATGTGTCAGAATCTTGGTCTTCAGTGTGATGACTTGGGGAAGTAGGGCTTACTGTAATGTTATCAGGCCACTAGGGGGCCCTGCCCATTAGTAAGACTCGGGGATAGTTCACAGGGAAATGACAGTAATAAAAGATCAAGTTCAGCCTTTACTCATTTTCTGGATTCTTGTCTTGCTCAGCAATTGGACTAGATTAGGCTTCCAGCATGATGTCATTATCATAAGGTCACATGATCATGGATTTTCAGTCCCTAAAACAATAGTTAAGCAAGACTTTTGAGACAGGGTCATATGTCACAGAGATTGCTATTGAATTTGCTATGTAGCCAAAACTGTCTTTGAATCCTGATCCTTCTGCCTCTACCTCCGAAGTGCTAGGATTATAGGAATGTTCCCACTACACCTGGCTCTCTAAAAAGAAATACCCTGCCTAGTTTTAAGGACTTTTGGTATAGTGATAAAGGACTGAGAGTGATAAATGTATAGAAATAGATGGAAGGGTCTGCGACATGAGACCCAAAATAAGGATGCTTCTTGTGGAAGGCATAGGTGAAAGCTTTGGAATTAACAATAAGGAACAAGAAGGACTCTTCCCCATCCCCTGGATTCAGGATGTCTGGACTATGGAAGAAAAAACATTATACCATAAGGAGACTACTGTACAGGAAGCTATGTCCTCAGAAGGGCAGGAAAAAATGAGAAAACATTTAGAGAAAAAGTAGACAAAAGAGATTTTCAATACAGATGCACTATTTGATCCGGAAGGCACAAGTGAAAGGTTTTGTGGATATGGAGTTGAGGAAAGATGGTAGCATAATAGTGGACATATGGTTTGATGTGAGAGGGGAACCTTGGCTGAAACATGCAGGTTACCTGAAACCCATGAAGGAGCTCACATAGACTGAGGTAAGCATATCTTCATTTTCCCTCAAATGTCTTGTTTTACCTTCATTATCTCAGAGTCATGTCCAATTTAGCATTTGCCCTGTGGTTTGAATGACTTCTGTATTTTCCTCTGTAGGGCACAAAGACTTTAGACCTAACAGGTCTAAGACAGATGAGATGTTAGGTGAATGTTCAGACATACGGAGTGAGAACTGAGATGGCTTTACTCCAAGCATGAGGGAGTTCAGGCATCACCTAATACAAGTGATAAAGCCAAAGGATTCAGCTGGATGCAAGCATGTAGGTATGTGTTCACATGTTGGGTGGGTTTAGATTTTCTTAATTAAAAGTAGATTATGATTGAATAAATTGAGATTAAGTTTTGAGAGACCTTGATAGATTTTGAGCCAAATATAGTAAGATACAAACCCATTTTTCACAAAGTTGCCAGATTGTGTTTATCCAACTGTGGAATACTGAAGCATCAGACTTATGTTAGATACTTGAGAGAAGATAGATTTGTTTTGATTCACGGTCTCTGAACTTTCAGTCACAGTGGCTTAGCCTAGGGATGTACTGGGTGATGAGGTAGATCATCGGGTAGAAGGGGGCTAGTGAAGCAGAACTGCTCGATGCATTTGCTGGTGATCAGAGGCAGGGATTTGGGATAAGATGCAATCCTCAGGATCTCATCACCTCTCAACAATTGATTCTACTAACTGGAGACCAAGTTTTCAACATACAAGCCTTTGAGGGGATGATCGCTTCATATCTTAACCATGAAAGTCAATAGGTTATGTTAGCATTCCTTTGTAAATATATCCTGAATACAGCCCTGTGTATCATCCCTACTATAACCACACTCATCTAAACCACTGTTATTTCTGGTCTGTATGATAGGAGATCTATCCTAGTGTGGCTCATGGTTCCAAGGTGCAATCCATGGCAGGGAAGCTACAGCAGCAGAAACATGAGGCTTCTCTTCACACTGTATCCATAGTCTGGAGGCCAAGAGGGATAAATTTCAATACCAATACCCGTTGCCCTCCCACTTTCTCCTTTTTGTTCAGCCCAGAACTCCAGCTAATAGAATGCTACTACTCATATCCAGAAACTCACTATGTAGATAAGGCTGGCCTCAAACTCATAGAGATCCACTTGTTCCTACATCTTAGTGGCTTAAAGGAATTCACCACCCTGCCTGGCTCAAGCATATCACCTTCAAATCATAATATTCTACTCCAGGTTCCTAAAGTTTTGTGTTCATCTCATAATGCAAGATGCACTTAGTCTATCTAACAAAGCTTCCAAAGTCTCAATAGGTTAAAATTGTCCAATAGAATTACTTCTGAGGCTCAGACAATTTCTCAACTATGAGGCACTATAAAGAAAAAAAGGCAAGTCACATACTTCCCATGTACAATAGCACTGAGTAAATGTTCTCATTTCTACAGAGAGGAAGGAATGAACAGTAAGCAAAGAGCAGGCTGAGCAAAACTAAGCATCAGGACAAACATCACACCTGCAGCTTTATGTCTGGCATTTGGGGTTCATGATAGACCTTATCAGGGTTCCTATGATCCCTTCCAGCTTTGCCATTTGCAACACACATAGCCTATCTCTTGGGTTTGCTCTGCTCTGTGCCTGCATCTCTCCCTGGTGCATATCCTATGGTTCTCGCATCTACAACATTTGAGGTCTCCATTCTGTCTTCAGCTTCTTCTTCACAGTTCATTCAAAGGCCTCTCAGGGCCTCTTTGCAGGGGATCTGAACTGGCTTCACAGAACATTGGTGCAAGTCTCTAATACCTATCATCCTTGCATTCTTCATCTGCAAGCGCAACCCATGTAGATGACACTGCCAAGGTCTGGTGCCAGCTTAAGATATAATTTGGTTTTGTATTGCTTCAGCTGTAGTGGTCTCTGTGCACTTTGGCCTTGAACCTGGGTAAACACTTCTTTACAATGCCGTTGTTTAGGAAACCCTCTGGTAGCATTTTAGTTTGGACATTCTCCTTTCAAGTTAACTTATATCTTTACAAACGACAACCTTTGCTTGGAGAGCTTTAACTCTCAGAGGACCTTTTCTATTGTTCCTATGCACAGCACCAGATTTCTCTTTAATTGTTCTAATCTCTGGAACAATTAAAGCTGTTTTTACTGTCTCCCCTTTATCTGAAAATGTAAACTCATTCATGTATGTTTCCTTGCCAAACTGAAACCTCTTCTACTCGCGTTCCTATCCATCACTTCATTCATCACTTTTGAATTCATGTTTCCAGACCATGGGCAGAATTATTTGCGAGTCAGATTATTTGCGAGAATGTGATACAAATGCCCAGTTCCTCATAGAGTCATTATTCTCTGAAATTTCACAAGTCAGGACTCTACCATATATATCTCTAGTGGCATTACCGTCTTTTGATCTCCTGCCTGTTTGGTCTATTAGGTTCTGCTTATAGGAATCCAGGGTTTCTCCAGCCTGCTGCTCTAAACCCTTACATGTTCCCCTCATACACATTTCTAAAGGCCTACATAGAACACAGCCAGGTTTATCACAGTGAAGGGCTCACTCCTTCGTACAGATTATCTGTAGTAGCTACATCAATCACTGATCTGACAGGAGCAACTTAGTAGGAAGGAAGGTCAGGAACAAGGAAGAGAGAGGAGGAGGAGAGAGAGAAGTTCTATCCTGGCTCATAGTTTGAGTATATTCACCACTGCAGGAAAGAAATGTTTATGGAAGAGTGAAGAATCTGGGTATAACCACAACAGGAAGAAGAGTGAGATAAGGGCTTATATACCATTCACTTTCTACTTTGTATTTAGTCCTGGCCCCCAGGTGCTGTCTACATCCAGCATGGCTCAGTCCTGTTTCCATGCTGAGTCTAAATTCCACCAATTTGACAATCAATACTGACCATCATAAGTGTCTATCTGCATCATTTTTCATTTTTACATTGGAGTTCTTGTTTTTTTTTATAGCTGCTTTTTTTTTAAATAATGAGTTCCGAGGAAATTCAAAAAATCATCAGATCCTACTACAAAGGCCTATACTCAAAAAAACTGGAAAATTTGGATGAAATGGACAATTTTCTAGACAGATACCAGGTACCAAAGTTAAATCAGGAGCAAATAAACCATCTAAACAGTCCCATAACCCCTAAAGAAATAGCAGCAGTCATTAAAAGTCTCCCCACCAAAAAAAGCCCAGGACTAGATGGTTTTAGTGCAGAATTCTATCAGACATTCAAGGAAGACCTAATACCAGTTCTCTTCAAACTATTCTACAAAATAGAAACAAAAGCAACACTACCTAATTTGTTCCATGAAGCTACGATCACACTCATACCTAAACCTCACAAAGACCCAACAAAGAAAGAGAACTTCACACCAATCTCCCTTATGAACATTGATGCAAAAATACTCAATAAAATTCTTTCAAACTGATTCCAAGAACACATCAAAACAATTATCCATCATGATCATTATCCCAGGAATGCAGGAATGGTTCAATATTTGGAAATCCATCAATATAATCAACTATATAAACAAACTCAAAGAAAAAAAACCACATGATCATCTCACTAGATGCTGAGAAAGCATTTGACAAAATTCAACATCCCTTCATGGTAAAAGTCTTGGAAAGATCAGGAAATCAAGGCCCATATCTAAACATAGTAAAAGCAATATACAGCAAACCAGTAGCCAACATCAAACTAAATGGAGAGAAACTTAAAGCAATCCCACTAAGATCAGGGACTAGATAAGGCTGCCCACTCTCCCCCTACCTATTCAAAATAGTACTGGAAGTCCTAGCCAAAGCTATTAGACAATCAAAAAGACGTCAAAGGGATACAAATAGGAAAGGAAGAAGTCAAAATATCACTATTTGCAGATGATATGATCGTATATTTAAGTGACCCCAAAACTTCCACTAGAGAACTCCTAAACCTGATAAACAACTTCAGCAAAGTGGCAGGTTATAAAATCAACTCAAACAAATCACTAGCCTTCCTCTGCATGAAAGATAAACAGGCTGAAAAAGAAATTAGGGAAATGATACCCTTCACAATAGTCACAAATAATATAAAATACCTTGATGTGAACTAACCAAGCAAGTGAAAGACCTATATGACAAGAACTTAAAGTCTCTAAAGAAAGAAATCAAAGAAAATCTCAGAAAATGGAAAGCTCTCCCATGCTCATGGATTGGCAGGATTAATATAGTAAAAATGGCCATCTTGCCAAAAGCAATCTACAGATTCAATGCAATCCCCATTAAAATCCCAACTCAATTCTTCATAGAATTAGAAAGAGAAATTCTCAAAATTATTTGGAATAACAAAAAACTCATGATAGAGAAAACTATTCTCAACAATAAAAGAACTTCTGGAGGAATCACCATCCCTGACCTCAAGCTGTACTACAGAGCAATAGTGATAAAAACTGCATGGTATTGGTACAGAGACAGGAAGATCAGTGGAATAGAATTGAAGACCCAGAAATGAACCCACACACCTATGGTCATTTGATCTTTGACAAAGGAGCTAAAACCATCCAATGGAAAAAGGAGAGCATTTTCAACAAATGGTGCTGGTTCAACTGGAGGACAACATGTAGAAGAATGCAAATTGATCCATTCTTGTCTCCTTGTACAAAGCTGAAGTCCAAGTGGATAAAGGACCTCCACATAAAACCATATACACTGAAACTAATAGAAGAGAAGGTGGGGAAAACCCTCGAATACCTAGACACAGGGGAAAAGTTCCTGAACAGAACACCAGTAGCTTATGCTCTAAGATCAAGAATTGCCAAATGGGACTTCATAAAATTACAAAGTTTCTATAAGGCAAAAGGACACTGTCAATAGGACAAAACAGCAACCAACAGATTGGGAAAAGATCTTTACTAATCCCACATTTGATAGAGGACTAATATTCAATATATACAAAAAACTCAAGAAATTAGACTCTAGACAACCAAATAACCCTATTTAAAATTGGGGTATAGAGCTAAACAAAGAATTCTCAACTGAGGAATGCAAATGGCCAAGAAGCACCTAAAGAAATGTTCAGCATTCTTAGTCATCAGGGAAATGCAAACCAAAACAACCCTGAGATTCCACCTCACAGCAGTCAGAATGGCTAAGATCAAAAACTCAGGTGATAGTAGATGCTGGCAAGGATGTGGAGAAAGAGGAACACTCCTCCATTGTTGGTGGGATTGCAAGATGGTGCAACCACTCTGGAAAACAGTCTGGCGGTTCTTCAGAAAATTGGACATATCATTACCTGAGGACCCAGCTATACCACTCCTGGGCATATATCCAGAAGATGCTCCAACATATAACAAGGACATATGCTCCACTATGTTCATAGCAGCCTTATTTACAATAGCCAGAAGCTGGAAAGAACCCAAATATCTTTCAACAGAGGAATGGATACAAAAAATGTGGTACATTTACACAATGGAATATTACTCAGCTATTAAAAACAATGAATTTGAGAAATTCTTAGGTAAATGGATGGAACTAGAAAATAGCATCCTGAGTGAGGTAATCCAATCACAAAGGAATACACATGGTATTCACTCACTGATTATTGGATTTTAGCCCAGAAGCTTGAGTTACCCAAGATTCAACTCACAGACCACATAAAGGTCATGAAGAATGAAGACCAAGTGGGGGTGCTTCAGTCCTTCTTAGAAGGAGTAACAAAATACTCAAGGAGGCAAATATGGAGACAAAGTGTAGGACAGAAACTGAAGGAGGGGCCATCTACACACCATTCCACCTCGGTATCCATTCCATGTGCAGTCACCAAAGGTAGACGCTGATGTGGATGTCAGGAAGTGCATGCTGACAGAAGCCTGACATAGCTGTCTCCTTAGAGGTCTGCAAGAGTCTGACATATTCAGAGGCAGATGCTCACAGCTAACCATTGAACTGATCATGGGGTTCTCAATGGAGGAGTTAGAGTGAAGACTGAAGGAGTTGAAAGGGTTTGTGACCTCATGAGGAGAGCAACAATACCAAACAACCAGAGCCCCCAGGGTCTAAACCACCAGCCTGGGAGCACTTAAGGAGGGACCCATGGCTCCAGCTATATATGCAAGGGAGGATGGTCCTGTCAGGTATAGGTGAGAGAGGAGATCCGTGGTCCCCTGAAGGCTGGACGCCGTGTGTGGGGGAATTCGAGGGTGGGGAGGTAGGAGTGGGGTGGGGGGTAGGTGGGGACACATACTCATAGAAGCCGGAGGAGGGGGGATGGAATAGGGGGTTCCTGGGTGGGAGGGGGAATGAGGTAAGGGGAGAACATACGAAATATAAAGAAAATAATCAATAAAAAATAAATAAATAAATAAATAAATAAAGAGTTCCTTATACACTATGGATATTAATCATAAGTCAGCTGAATAATTGGCAAATTTATCTCATGCTATGGGTTGTCTCTTCACTTCCTTTTTCCTTTTAAAGACATGTATGTATGTATGTATGTATGTATATATGTATGTATGTATGTATGTATGTATGTGTTTCATGTGTCGTGTGGAGTTTAGAGGAAAACCTGCAGATACTGGCTCTCTCCTTCCACTGGGTGGGAACCAGAGGTTCATTGAGGTTGTCAGGTGAGTGAATTACTCAAAACAGAGTTTCTAAACTGAAACACTTTCATAGGATGTCTTCATCAAATAGAATAGATTTGTACATGTGCAAGATCATGTAGGGAGTACATGTGCATGCATGTGTATACAGAGGCCAAAGGACAACATTCTTCAGGTTGCTATTACTGCAAAAACAAAAATCAAAAAAGCCCACCATGTCCAAAAACCAAGTTGGGGAAGAAAGGGTTTATTTAGCTTACACTTCTACATTACTGTTGATCACTGAAGGAAGTCAGGACAGGAACTCAAGCAGGGCAGGAACCTCACGGCAGGAGCTGACACAGAGGCCATGGAGAGGTGCTGCTTACTGACTTGCTTCCCATGGCTTGCTTGGCCTGCTTTCTCACACAGCTCAGGATCACCAGTCCAGGGATGGCACCACCCACAATGGACTGTGCCCTCCCCCATTGATCACTAATTGAGAAAATCTTTGCCCTGTGGCTGGATCTCTTAGAGGCATTTCATCAACTGAGGCTCTCCTTCTCTGATGACTCTAGCTCGGGTCAAACACACAAAACCAGCCAGTACAATAATAACCTTGAGTGTAATTCATCATGTGTTCTTCACTAATTTTTTTTTTGAGGCAAGATACAGTCTTAGAAATACCAGAAGTATATGATGTCCATCAGGGAAAGCCTCAGGCACCCTGTGTAGCTGGGCCAAGAGAGAAAGGTGCTGCTGGTGGCAGGAATGTGTGTGTGTGTGTGGGGGGCTGCTCCCATCTGTTGGAGCCCACATGACGCCACACCAGCTGTGGGTATGGGGCATGAAGCTGCAGGCTTTGCTATTTGCATCTCAGATGGTCATGTCTTTTAGCTCCTCCCATTTTTTGATTTTAAAAGATGTGTTTATTTTCTGTGTGTGAGTGTTTTGCCTTCATGTGTATATGTGCACTGCATGCATGCCTGATGCCCACAGAGCTCAGAAGGTGTTCTATCTTTAGGAACTGGAGTTATAGATGGTAGTAAGCACCATGTGGGTGCTGGGAACTGAACCCAAGTCCTCTACAAGGACAACAAGTGCTCTTAACTGTTGAGCAGTCTCTTCAGCCCCAACTGTCCTGAATATGTCTCTTGTGTTGTTAATGTCAAATTAACATCTGCTTCTCAATGAGACATTGAGTTTAAACCAAATGTGTTAATGAGTTAAAATCAAACCATAGAATCTTATGCTATATATGTGTAGTAAAACATTACACCCTGCCTCATAAATGTACACAGTTTTATGTATCAGTAAAAAATCATCAACCTTAAAAAAATGTGTATTTGATGTCATGACTATAATCTTGAGACTAGGCAGGCTAAAAGTCAGATTCTAGGGGTTTGCTGGCTAGTCAGCCTATTTGACAAGTTCCAAGCCAGTGACAAATTCTATCTCAAAAATGTCAACATGTATTACTCCTGAATAACACCACCCAAAGTTGTTCTCTGGCATCCACTCATTTGCACAGGTACTCATACACTCTTTCTTCCTCTCTTCCCTTCCCTTCCTCCCTTCTTCCCAGTTCCTTCCTCTCACTCCCTTCCATCCTCTCCTGCCCCTCCTGACCTCTCTCTCTCTCTCTCTCTCTCTCACACACACACACACACATACACACATACACACACACACATACATGGACCATACACACATGACTATGCATAGATACAAAAGAAAAATAAACAGCAACCGTAAACATCTGCAGTTGCAATTTACATACTAAAATAATTAAAAGCTAGCTATACTGCTAAATCTTTTCTGTCACATGTGTGTGTGTGTGTGTGTGTGTGTGTGTGTATTTATACTCCCCGGGCTTTTGTATGATCTCCCTGTGTCAGACATTCATCAAACATTATCTGCCAATTAAATATCATACACTACTGATTTGAAGTGCACAGTGAATGTCAAGATCGGCAGAGGGAATTAAAAAGTGGATTTGAAGGTCCTCAAATTAGCAAAACCAATGAATATTTTAAAAACATGTTTTTGATGTTTTGAGACCAAAGAGCATAGGATACAGATACATGTGTTTAAATATTTTAAATAAAATAATCATTATGGGGGCATATATTCATTTAAACATAAGGGATTATATCCAAGGAGATGGTACAAATTACTGGAGACCGATACTATTTACAGTGATGGGGGTTAGTCTTGTTAACGTGGCAATGCTGCAGGACTCACCGTCAGCTGGGCTGGGGCTGAGTTGTGTGATCTCAGTAATGTTCTGCGCGAGTCACTCACAGATCGCTATGGATTGCAAGCAAGCAATACTACTTGCAAGATGGGTGACTAGCATTTGGGTGAAGTCCGTGGTCATAGTTCTTTTCTTTGTACTTCAGTGTTCTACAAACTGTGTCCAGGCTCTGGCAGTGCTGTCATTAACATTATAATATAAGATGATTAAAATGCTATCATTAACTATAAGAAGAAGATTAAAAGGTTCATCAGAAAGAGCTACAATATGGCAATCAGTAGCAGCTGTCTGGAAAGTAAGTTTAGTGGCCCATGTTCTTTTTCACTTGCTTTGGCAAGAAAGCCCCGCCCTTGAGAATGCTCTGGATTTGGGCATAGGGCATGTAAGATACCCACCCACAGAGGGGAGCACACTCAAGTTGCAGATAACATTAAGAAGGTAAAGACATTTAAAAAAGAACAAAGACTCATCTTGAGTACATGGGTAATTTAGATTTTAGGATTAGTTTCACAATAAAAATTAATCAAACTGTCATTCACCAAAAGTAAAACATAACACAATTTTACTTTCAATTTTAGGTAATTTGTGGAAATAAACTTAAAAAGCAGATGTTCTTATACTTCATAAAAATAACATACCACTATGATTTTGTTCTAGAATTATAAATAATTAACATACCCTAAAGAAATATCTGACATTTTCTTAATATGTCACATAGATTAAAAGGTAAAATGTGAGATTAATTAATTTAAGATTCCCTTATAGAGGGTAAAAAAAAAAGAATCTTTTGTACTAAAATGAATGAATATGGTTTACGGTTCTGGGGACCACTTTGAAAATAGAGGTAAATTGAGCCTTAAAAGCTTTCTTGGAGCACTCTATGCTCTCCCGGTTCCAGATCTATCCTGCCTTCCTTTTGTCTGTTTTAATCAGCAGATCCTCTTCCTGCCTCTCCAGCAGTGAGAGGGGCCTGAGCAGTGTGTGTTGGGGGCTGCAGTGCCAGCTGCTTAATTGGCTCAGCTAGTGTAACTGCAGGTGAACTCTTTCAGAGCGAGACTCTTGTCACATTAGCCCCAATGACACCTTTGAGCGCTTATGGTGTTTTTTCTTTCTGTGTCTCAGGGGTGTGCACAATTATGCAGAGGACTCAACTCGACCATATGTATAATGATAAGAAAGAAAATTTAAAACATTTAAAATTTCAGTTTTGTTTATTTACAAATTTTATTTTATTTTATTAAATTTCTTGGAAGTGTGTGTGTGTGTGTTTGTGTGTGTGTGTGTGTGTGTACATGTACCTATAAATTCTACTCTCCTTTAGAAGAGTGGAACAGAATTTTGTTTTATGATTCCTTTCCTTTCTTTCAGATATTTTAAGATAGAATCTTGATGTGTAATATCTTGGCTGTCTTAGAGCACACTATATAGGCCAGCATGACCTGAAATGGCTTCAAAATTGCCACCACCGTTATTATGAGCCTGTACCGCCATACCTGGCTTTCATTGTATAATTTCATGGCTCTTTATGCGTTAACAATATCTGAACTACAATATGCAGGTGTTAAAGGAAGCATAAGAGACGCCCATTCTTCACCCTGATCGTTTTTCTCGGCTGCTGTTGTAAACCAAAGGTATCAACGTTGCGCTCGGCAGCACACACTTGTCACCTCCCAGCTTCATATGATCACTGGGTACTTACTCCTAGCCTCCCACAGGTGCCTCTTGTTGACCCCAAGAAACCTGAACTCCTTTTGCTCATCATAAGTGGAACGTGCTACCAGTGTCCAACAAATGCATGAAGGATGAACGTTTAAGATGTTGGTTGTGAAGCATTTCATCTGCCTTACCTTCTCAGTATGGAAAATGCAGTCTCTCAACAGTATTGTCGTGCATATTAGGAGACAGAGGAAGGATGTTTCTAGCCTAATTTTTAGTGGATATTTTGGTGCGTTCTCCACTAAATGTGTGAAGCACATTTCAGAAATTTGTTGGGGGAATTATTAATTATAAAAAAGGAGAAGCATTAATAAATGCATGTCATAAGTGTTAAATGCCGTAAGAGAGTCTCACAATAAAAAGTAGCATCATACGTGACTTTTTGTTTTTCTATAATCCATGGACATGAGAACCTGCTTATATAATACTTAAATTGAAGCTGGACTCTAAGTCCACAGGATACCCTTAAAAACAAAATGCATTTGAGGTCCCTATCCCTCTCAGGCCAGAGGCACAGCCCCGGATGGCCTCTATCCCCTGGGTTCAACCTGTCCTCATACCTCAGGCTCCTGAGCCATGAGGATGATAGGTACGGTTGCCATGAAACAGTCAGGCAAAGACTGGAGTTAAAGCAAGAATCGTTATGTTTTTATTACCTGTCTCCCTGCTTCTGAAGTTCTTATTCTTAGATATTTGTGTCTTTACATCAGTCCTCCATGTTTCTGAATTTTTTTTCCTTTTGGGCAAATTTCCTTATTTATTTATTTATTTATTTATTTTTGTGCTTTGTGTGTGTGTGTGTGTGTGTGTGTGTGTGTGTGTGTGTGTGTGTGTGCCTGTAAAATGTGATTGATTCCCAGGATAGGTAACTTTCTGTTGCCATGCTAATTAAATTAGGTCGAAGTCTACCATTGACCCCATAGCATTCTAAGCTAGGCACAGTATGGAGGACTGCCTTCATTGGTAGGGTTCCCCCTTCTCTGACCTTGTCTGGGGAGTTCAAACCTCTACTTGCAGAATGTTATGTAGTCTTAGTTAGGTTCAACTTCCTTTCTGCCGATAAGAACCCCTTCAGTTAGCACCTGAGATTCTTGAAATGCTTCCCTATGCTAATGAAGCATTTCTCCTTCAACCAATGACCTTTTCTAGCTCCTCACCCCCTTCCCCCTCCCCCAAAGAAAAAATGATATGAGCCTTGAATCACTCCAAGTAAAGTTGTTCTGCCTCCCTGCAGCTGGTCCTAGAGTTGTCTTTTACCATGTGAACTCACAGGGCATCCGAGCCCCACTCCCCCATCCATCCTCTCCGATTCCTTTACCCTCATGGACCCATATCAGCAAATGATCACACTTCCATGCACTTTAATGATAAAAATAATCACAAAGACATCAATATAAATCCTAGTGCTAATTTTTGAAGGCTTTAACTCATTTCCTTTTCTTTCTTTTCTGATATCAGATTGAGTTATCTTATTCTCCTCTTTTCTTCTCAGTTAGTTTGACAGATTCCACATTTATTCTTTTAACATGCATAGTTGACATAGAACTGAAAGTTAAATTAGTGTCAATAGCATTTGTGTAAATAGACTGACCTTGAAGGGTTTAAATCTAAACAACGGCATTAAACTTAAGTGCTACTGATGCTTTTAAATTACTTCTTTGTCATAGCTTCTTTTCTATTGTGGTGAAGAGATAACATGGCCAAGGTAACTTAAAAAAAACAAACAAAAAACAGACAAACAAACAGACAAACAAACCATTAATTGGGTTCATCTTTCCAGAGCTTTAGAGTCCATGACCATCATGGTCAGGAGCATGACAGAGGCAGTCACTGGAGCAGTAGCTTAAAGCTCACGTCTTAAAGCAACAATAAAGAGGGAAGAGTGAGGGGAAGGGGAAGGAGGCAGAGTGTGGGGGGAGAAGGAGAGAGAAGAAAGAAGGGAGGGGAGAGAGAGAAAGAGAGAAGACAGACAGACAGACAGACAGACAAGGCCACATCTATTCCTTCCCAGTTTGATCACCTGGGGATCAAATGTTCAAGTATATGAACAGGGCTGTTCATATTAAAACCACCACATCTTTTGTTCACTTTTTGTTTTGTTTGATTTCTGTTGCTTCTTGTAAATGTTCCCCACCTCATTTAGCTGTTTAGAAAATCTTTCAAAGAGAATCTTTTGGGCCCAAACTCAATCATTGACAGCTCAGAAAGGTCTCTTTGTTTTCTCCTGAGCTTGGGTATATCAGTTCATTGTCTTGGAGCCTCTTTTCTTTGTCCACTGATTTTCATGGATAATTTGTTCTTTGCCTTGATTGATTTTTAAGATTGTCTTTGCTTATGATGTCCTGTGCTTTATGCAGAATTGGTTGAGATATGAATTTCCTTTAATTTATCTCTCTTTACTGCTAGGAACCTTCCTTAATTTAAAAAAATCCATAGCCATGGTCTCTTCTTGTCAGTCTTCCTCTTTCTCAGTGTTCTCTTTCTGAAACTCCTTTTAAGTACACATTAGATATTCACATTCTGCCTGAATGTCTGAGAATGTCATGTACTATTTTCCACCTCTGTATATTTCTTTATCATCTTCGGGTATTTTTCTGAAGTTTAACTTCCACTTTAATAATTATCCTTTTAACTATGTCTTACATTTTGATTACCCAATCTATTCTGGCTTATGTTTCAATTGGTGATTTTTATATTTCACTGTATTTTTTATTTTTAGATTTTATATTTAGTTTCACATTTTTGTGAATGTAAGAGTTTGTGGTTTCTATATCCTTTTATAATTAAATTAAATTATTTTATGATGGGTTTATCTTAAGCTCTTTAGATTCCCACACTTTTTATTGTATCTTCTGGATCTGACTTAGGCTCAATCATTTTCATTGGTTCTATATTTTGTTGTTGTTGTGAACTCATCTTCAGAACATTGTACCTTTGCTGTAACAGTTCTCAGCTTCCATTTATAGAAGGATTGATATAAAATCATTTTAGATTTGCTTCTGCATGGGTGCCCGAATATGGTGAGACCGGGATGTGGACAGTTTTTAGATAATCTCTTGGGACCAAGAGCCTGTCACCAAATATCAAAAGTTTTGATTTCATTTTGTCACAAGTCTTTAACCTGAGGTGGAATTGTAGGTGAAGACAAATTTCCTCCATATACAGACAAACTAATAAGGGCTATTTTTCAAGTTGTTCACTGAGAAGCTAGCTTTCTGAAAAGCTATTGTTTATAGTGCCTGAGTTCTGATTGCTGCACAAAATCTTTATCTGTTAATTGAATGTGAACCCAGCTCTATTATTGTTAAATTGTGTTTCTTGATGTGACTGTCCCCACTAATCCCTACAGCCCTGTTTGTGTTTGTTGACTGTTTTTTCAGTTCTACACTTAGCTTCATTGTCACCTCAAATTTTTCCTTTTCTCTTCCAAGCCCATTTTTTTTCTGTTAAGTTCTTTAATTTGTTTTTGTGTAATATTGTTATTTTTCTTCTTTGTTATTATTGTTTGCCAATGTGAACATTCTAATTACATACATATACTTTTTCCTTGTGTTCTATGAATATGTCTTCTTCCCATACCCATGTCTAACATTGACAGTTTTCAAGTGATTTGAGTCCTTGTTTTGTGTTCATGTGTATATATATATATATATATGAATATATTAAGATATATATTTATTGTTTTCATAAATATATATTTATATATACTAAGATTGATGTATTTGTTAATTCCTTCAGAAGTTCTATCATTCTATTTTCTTGGCATGCTGCTTTCTCGAATAGCTAGCTCTAGAAGATAGAATTTTTCTAGTTCCATTGAAACCTTCATTATTGCTATAGAAGGAAGCGCTTTACTGAGGTGGAATGCGTTAGTGTGCTTTACCACTGGATGGAGCTGCTTTCTCTTTTAATTAATGTCCTCAATGACTGATGGTTTGTTTTCCTTGGCTTTTCTCTGCTTCTCCTTGAGGTTCCAAAATATATTGAAGAATCCTGCGGGGAGCAGGGGAAGCAAGTTTCAGTTTTGATATTGAGAACTAAAATCTTCAACTTCTTATGTTTTCTGAACGCTGAGAATGGGTGGAGATAAAGCTGTCTAAGCTACACCAAAAGCGACAGGGGTTCAGATATTACCGCAGTCCAAAGCCACGGTGAATTCACTCATCACCACAGTTGATTCCTTCTTTTTGAGGAAGCTGTCGCTGTGCTAGCACTCTTCAGAACCCCTCTAGAAAGAACAATGCTATGGTTTTAGGATAAAACTTTTCTTGACTTTTTTCTTGACTTCTTTTCTCTACAGACACGAACTTTTCTGCCCCCCCCCCACCACCACCTCTTCTGTCTTAATGCTTTAAAAAAATATTTTCAGACTTTCATGGTAGTCTTTGAGTGAGCAGAGGTGATTGCATGTCCCCAGCCTGCCCTCCTAAACCTGGAGCCCTTACCCATGTGCTAGAAGGAAATCATTCAGATAGAATAAAGGAGCAAGCATACCTTAAAGATGTCCAATAATAATTTAAACAGAGCACAGACATATAAAAGTATTCAAATATAAATATACAGCTCAATGAATTTTTTGTGGAGCAAATAATAGCCTTGTGACTAGATCAAGAGATTTAATTTTGCCAGGGTCTTACATTTTTATTGAGAGAAAGAGAGAGAAAGGGGGAAGGGGAAGGATGGAAATAATCAGAGAGAGAGAGAGAGAGAGAGAGAGAGAGAGAGAGAGAGAGAGAGAGAGAGATGCTTTGCCTTCAAGCAGGATCTAACAGGGTTCCTAAAGGTCTTTTCTAATGATGTCTTGACTATTTTGTTTGGGAGGGGGAACGTTTTTCAAAAAGTAGACCCTTTGGCTAGTCTTCCTCAGCTCATGCCTGCTCATGCAGCACATTCCCACAAACTACCAAACCATACGTGCATAAGGCATTCTGGGTAATTTCCTCGGGAGACTATTTTGATTTTTATAACATTTTGTCCTTAATCTGGTCACTGATACCAGAGAGAGTCCATGTGTCTTTTTCCTGGAGCCCAGAAAGTGTAATAGTTTCATCTTTTTAGACTAGACACTTGACAAGCCTAGAAATGTACTTGGGTTTTATATAAGGAAATATGAGCAGCAATTTGATGAAACTTGCCACAAAACTGTGGTTGTCTCTATGATCGAGAGATTTCTTCAGATTTTTAGTATGCATCTCATTCTATCTTCAGTGAAGTAGTGTGGGAATATAACTCACCTTTTTATTGATTTATTTCAGTAGCATCAGTTTGTTCAAATTTTGTCAGATTATTTCTCGAGTCTTAAAGTATGTGACTTAGATACAAGTTATGACTGAGTGCTTCATATACTTCTGCAGTCATTGGCTCCTCTGGGGCTCTCCTGTCTCTGCCACTCATCTGTCTTTTATGCTGGAGGCATTATGAGTTCATGACTCTAGTAATGATTCCGTGCAGCAGGTGTGGTAAGGCAAAGGGAAGGGATGGACAGAGGGAACTTCCTGTAGTGTGAAGATGCGTATCCTGAACTGTCATTTTAAGTGGTGAGCAGGACACCATAGAAGGGCATTAAGCAGAGAGATGGCATTGCATTCCAGGCCTTATCATCCTGTATCGAGAAACTGGGACTCAAAGGCTGCTGGGAATTCAATGATATGGGAAGCAAAGAGTGTACACAGAACCATGTGGGTTGATTTCAGGAGCATTCCTCAAGAGCCATCTGCCATGCACCTTGCTTTTTAAGACAGGGTCTCTTATTAAGACCTGACGCTGTGGTGAGCCCAAGAAGCTGCCTGTCTCTACCTCCCCAGACAAGCGTGTCCTACCATGCAAATGTTTTAAGTGAATCCTGGGACCTAAACTCAGGTTCTCAGGCTTGTGTGGAAGCCTTTACTCACAGAGCTATCTCCCTAGCCCATCTCACAGTCTTGGTTCATATAAATCACAATGCCTTGGATTTTCTCAGTGTTGATCTCCACAGAGTCTGTTTTGTTTAACATTTTAGAATGAGAGACATTCAATATTGTCAAAACAAAATAAAGCATAAGTAGTTCTCTGTTTTCTTGAATAATCGCACCTGGTTTTGATAATTTGATAGACTGGTGAGGTTTTGATCTTTTATTACACACACACAAAAACAACACATTGTTTCTCTAGCTTCATTTCTTTCTGCTGATAGTGCACAAGGATACAAACATACATCTGCCCACACATAAATAATATTGTTAATTAAAATAAATAGAGAAATATGCAATGATGCCAGTTCAGTCTATGGAGACAGGAAATAGGCACAAACATGAGCTAGGCTTCACTTACACTCTCTGAACTGTAGCAAACATTTCAAATGGCTGTTGTTAAAAATCGAGTCTTTTTCCTCTTTTTTGCCCTTCTTCCTTCTTTCCCTTCCTTCCAAGTTGAAAAGAATCGACCAGCTTTATGAATGTGAACTAGTTTGTCTCTGCTATACATATGAAAAAAAAAAAAAGAATAGCTTTGAAACTGGCCAGGAAACACAAAGCGTTGCCTGGAATCATTGTAGGACATATTAACTGATGTGCCTTGACCCCTGGGTGCATCTAGTCTGTGATTTGTGTGTTAGTTGTGTTAATTGCACATCGTGTTTAGGAAAACACTACAGGGCTGTGTAAATGTCAGTCTCATTATCCTCTGTTATTATCTGACAGGGAGGAGTTGCTTTCAATGAATTTTACCTCCCATTTCAGAGAACACATATAAATTTAAAAATGTTTTTTATGTTCATCTTATTTTAAGGGATGGTAATCTATTTTTTTCATTTAAAGGGTTTCCAAATAGAACATTTCCTGAAAAAGAAACTGACCTGATTATAAACCAGTAGCTTGAATAAGTTCAAATTAATTTAGATTATAAACTCATGAAGAGTGCACTGCTTTAGGTAACTAAATTCTAAGAATCTAAGTTAGATTAAGGTAACTATGGGGAGGTCCAATCTCTGATTAGTACTATTTAAAATATCCATTGTTTAGCCTGACCAATACACATGACTCCATCTTTCCCATCTCCAGCTTGAAAGTCACTGTTTAGACTGACTTGTCAGGGCTTTCGAGAAAATGATAATGAAGTGACTCCCCAAATAGTGACATTAGGTCCCCTAGTCCTCAGAACCTACAAAAGATGAAGAACCTCAAGACTTCAAAGAATTCTTCTGCCTGTGCATCATTTATTTTGACTCCCACAATGCATGTGAGGGTATGAAAAGAGAACACCTATGTAGGCTGCTATTTCACAGTTACAGAAAGACATAAAGACCAATCATTCACGGAAGGTTATTAACACCAGTATACGTGGAGAAAGCACCTTTTAATGTTACTCATTTGATACCTGTTACATAAACGGCATAAATAAACATTTCTTAAACAACACAATTCTCTCTTTAGTGTGGGCAAAAGCAGTGAAGTAGAGAAGGCGGTGACGCAGCAAGGCTTCAGAGCTCACAGGGAAGCAAGAGAGTGGAGAAGCAACCATGGTTGTTTCCTTCCCTAATCTTTCTGTATGAGGTGATGTACAAAACAGTGACTTCTGAAGAAAGACCGACCAGTGCAAAGACAGAGTGAGGAACCAAGAACATACTGGAAATTGTTTTCCTCCTCGTCCTCCTCGTCCTCCTCGTCCTCCTCTTCCTCTTCCTCTTCCTCTTCCTCTTCTCCCTCTCCCTCTCCCACTCCTCTTCCTCCTCCTCCTCCTCCTCCCTCCTCCTTCTCCTCATTCTTCTCCTTCTCCTCCTTCTCCTTCTTCTTGTGGTGTTTGGAACACACACACACACACACACACAGACAGACATTGCTTCAGAATCATTCTGTGAGAGTCTGATTTTCTGATACAGGCACTATGAGCTTACCATCATTGCTGGGGGACCTCCTGATCTCAGGTCCCTTAGAGAGGGAAACCAGAACGGATGATCAGGACTGAAGAGATGACTCCATTGTTAAAAGCACTTGCTGCTTTTCCAGAGGATCCACGTTCAGTTCCCAGTACCAACATGGAAGCTCACAGTCATTTGTAACTCCAGTTCCAAGGAATCAGATACCCTCTTCTGATCTCAAGCACAGCGTGCATGTGGTACACCAACATACATACATACAGATAGAACAGGAATATACATATATATATATATATATATATACATATATATATATATATGTGTGTGTGTGTGTGTGTGTGTGTGTGTGTATGTATATACATATATGCATATATGTATATACATATATATGTATATATATATATTCCTGTTTTGCACACAGTTTTACATATCCCTATATTACACATACATTATATACATACATATATACATACTATGTGCATTTATTTATATTCATTATATATACAGTGTACGTGTGATAAATCTTTAAAAAGAATACATACTCAAATGTTCACAGTGAAATCAAATGTGAAACCACAATTTTCTAACCATGTACAGTAATGACGACAGTGACATTCTAGCATAAACTAGCAGTCTCTCCATTGGCACACCTTTAAGAGTGATTTAACTTTAGCTGCCAACCTGACACAAATCTAGAGTCCCCTGTGAAGCGGGGAAACTCAGCTAAGAAATTGTCCAGATCAGATTGGCCTGTGACTGTGTCCGGGAGGCATTTTTTTAGTTGCTCATTGATGTCAGAGAGTCCAGTCCACTGTGGGCGATGCCATTCTTAGGAGGCAGGGCTTATCTCTGTGGGCCTATGGGCAAGCTTGCAAGCAACCTTTTTTCTATTGCATTTTACCTCAAGATCCTGCCTTGAGTTTCCACCTTGCCTTCTCTCAATGATGAACTGTGAATTAAAAATAAACTCGTGATTTTGGTGAGCCTTTTATCATAGCAATAGGAAGCAAGCTAGAGCACTCTCTAACGGGTGATAAAATCATGTGTGTATATGTGTGTGTGTGTCTGTGTGTGTGTGTGTGTGTGTGTCTGTGTGTGTGTCTGTGTGTGTGTATGTCTGAGTGTGTGTGTGTCTGTGTGTGTGTCTGTGTGTGTGTATCTGTGTGTGTGTCTGTGTGTGTGTGTCTGAGTGTGTGTGTGTCTGTGTGTGTGTGTCTATGTGTGTGTCTGTCTGTA
>NW_021604679.1:1045754-1099115 GCF_004785775.1 Grammomys surdaster
TGTGTCTGTGTGTCTGTGTGTGTGTGTATGTGTGTCTGTGTGTGTGTCTGTGTGTGTGTGTCTGTGTATGTGTGCGCGCGAATGTATGTGGAGAGTAGAGGGCAAGGTCAGATCTTCTACAATCACTTTCTATCTTATTTTTTTGAAACAGGGTTTCTTGCTCAATCTGGAGTTTACCAATTTGGCTAGACCAGCTGGGCAGTCTGCTTTAAGAATCTTCCTGTTGGAAGGATTGCCACCTCTAAGGGGATAAGAATGCCACAAGAAGACCAACAGAGTCAACTAACCTGAACCCTTGGGGCTCTCAGAGACTGAACCACCTACCAAAGAGTATACACAGGCTGGACCTAGGCCTCCTCACACATATGTAACACATGTGCAACTTGATCTTCATGTGGAGATTATCTCAAAAGCTATTGCCTGTCCATGGGATATGATCTTCTATCTGGGCTGCCTTGTCTGGCCTCAGGGGGATAGGATGTGCCTAGCCATGCAGACTTGATGTGCCAGATTGGGGAGATATTAGGGGGGTATCAGCTCAAAGGAGAACAGGATGGGGGATGGGAGATGGATTGTGGGAGGGGGTGACAAGAAGGGGGACAGTGAGTGGGATGTAAAGTGAATAAAGAATGTCTTCCTGTCCCCCAGCTCTCTGAGATTATAGGCATGCGTGCCACCACGCCTGGTTTTTCATTGGGTTATGGGCGATCATTCTCAGGTCTTCATGCTTATGTGGTAAAGACTTCCCTGCCTAAGCCATTTCTTCAGCCCACGGATGATACTGATCTCGGTTGTCTCCTGTCACCCACACTGAAGATTTTTCAGAACCAGAAATCTACTACAAAATGAAAACTAATGACAGCTTCTGGACATGGTGGGCATGTCCCAGCCCATGAGAAATCTGAGCTTGGCCAGCATGCACTGGTAGCTGAGCTGCATCCAGCCCTGCTTCCTTCTGGAATGATACACAGTAGGGCTGAAAAATAAATGTTGCTGGTATGGCACATTGGTAGCTATGTCTAGGAGACACTGCTTTAGGACACAATATCAGCAGCCAGGCAAGTTTTATTTAGTTTGAAAAGTCTCTTCCCCCTCCCCCTCCATTTCTCTGAACCAATTAACTAGAAAAGGGTTTAGTAGAGGTAAATATTTCTCTTTTCTTCAGTGGCATTGAGGACGAGCTGCAAACACTGGTCACTTTTATGATTATCAGTGTTATTTGCTTGTTTCTTTAGAAGTCAGGGTTGTGAGTATCTAGAATGATAGAAAGAAGGATGAGAGCTGAGAGAAGACTCTCAGGAGGAAGTTAATTGCCTGGGAAAGGAGCTGGCTAGAACAACCCTCAACTGGCAGCAAGGTGTTGAATGGCTCTCTGAAGAATAGAATTTGTTAAATACATATTACTCACATGAAATGGATTGTATATATGATATATATTTACACACTTTGAGAAATATAAAGGAAGATGGTGTTATTTATTACTCTACTTTTTGGAACAGAAGTCTTGCAAATAAAGAAATATTAGGTATCAGACCCAGTGTTCCCATTCCCAGCTGCACACTGAAGTCACCTGGGATCCACATTAAAGGTGGATTCCTAGGTTGTACTCCATTGGGTTTGACTCATACATCTGATACCATGCCAAGGAATTCATATATTTTTAAAACTTGGAGGTGATATTGACACATAGCCAGGCTTCTCGACTTCCCCCCCCCCCCCGCTTTTTTTTCCAGTATGAGTCTTCCAACTCTTCCTTTCTCTGGAACACAGGACAGGCTTTGAGAAAACTTAGGAAGTGGCTGCCGTGTAGTAGAATAGTCAGGAGCATCATGGGCAGTAGGGACACAGCCAAGGTCCCATCTGCAGAGCTTAAAATGACCCAGGAATGGTACAGACACAGGCAAAGCCATCACTGCTCCATTCACCAGTAACCTGAGGTGGCTGCAGGTTCTGGTTCTTTCATTCTGGGGAGAGTCCATTGTCAGATCCTCCGGGTGTCATTCAGCGATGGGGAGCAAGTGGACCATCGCGTGGTGGTCAAAGAAGTCCCGCACAATGGTTCCTATGTTATGAAAACGTAGAACTATTTCCTGCCTCAGATTCATGTAGGGAGTTGTGTTTGAGGATTTAAGATTCTGCAGAGGTGTAATGTGAACCTTTTCATTACTGTTGTGGATATACTATCTACGTTTATTTAAAAATATAAAAGTCTGCTTTCTGAATCGATCCCTGATTTATAAGAATATCATTATAATTACAAATATGGTGTTACTGCTCTTCATTCCTAATGTTAGAATGATAGCTTAGTGCTTATGATAATTCCTTCCCTGTTTCCCTACCACTGATTTATCCCTTGTCTGACCCAGCTTCCCTGCATGGCATTGTTGCTGTCTCTCCAGACCGCCCACTTCACATGGGAATGTTAATAATGCAATACGTTATCCACGTTTTCATTAGCATGCTTCGAAGGTGCTACTCTCTATAATTAATCACTATCATAAATATTCCTGTGTATACGCTGTACGTATATACTCTTTCTGGGTCACCGAACTGATAAAACAGCTTATCCTAAAGCACAGCTGCAAATCACAGGACACGAGCGAGCTACAGGGTAGATAATAAAATGCACGTGGCAAGCAGAGCTCCTAAGGTCTCCTGCGGGCTTGAGAATGTTGAAAAATCTTTTGTTTTCAAGCAGTGCGTGAGCTGATAGGATCAAAAGTTAGCACTTCTTGTTATATTTAATAAGTTCTATTGTCTCCAGCACCTTATATATTTATAAATAACTTGAAAGTATAACTGAGGAAGAGATAAGCTCACCTTTTGGCCTTTCTCTTCACAGAAAGAAGTGGGTGGCATGTTTTCTCTAAATATATTACACTCAGCCTGTGTCTTCACTAAGATCAAATGACTTGCCAGGTTATTAACTCATTAAAAAAAAACCATGTTTAAAATATTTTATGTGAGACGCCTTCCTTCTAATGATATCTCTTGATTTATAAAGCAGATGGTATTCTCATAAGATTCTGGATAATAGAGTAAATCTACGTTTCTATGCAGTATGGGAGGATAATTATATGTAGGTGCAGTCCTAGAGAAGGAGACCCCTTCATCTTTTCTTCCCCACTATTTTGGAGCACCTACTTTGGCATTGGAGACAGCTTGCTTTCTTCCAGCTAAGGCACAACCAGGTCCCCAAATGCCAACAGTGGCTCAAAGATACAGTCAGAAATCAGGGTGGGCATAAAGGTATTAGGTCAGTAATGGAAGTGTGGGCACCATATTTTTACTCTAAGCAGAGGTGATAAAAAATTGATATTAGAAACACAGCTTCAGTGAGGTTTGCTCTTCCATCCATCCTTTCATTCGCGCAGATCTTCACTCAACATCTATAGCTCACCTAGCCCATCATGTGTTTCCCTTTGTGAAACTGAAACTGGAGGTAAAAACAGTACTCTGAAGGCAGACGCCATTCAGTCACACACTTTATTTTTTTAGAACTCTGATGGAAATGAAGGAAACATGGTACTACTATGTTAAAAAAAAAGAAAAAACATTAGAACAAAAAAAAGAGGTCACCAAACCATGCAGTCTGGGCCAAGGCTCACAGCTGAAGTCAGCACATGCGTTGTAGGAGGCTGAGTGTCATGTTTACACAGTGCAGTCTTGAGCATATTGGCTTGGAAACCAAGGAGGTAAAATTGAGGTTCCAGGCTCGCCGTTTCTGCCGTGCTGTCTTGAACACATCAGCCCCTCTGAGTATCAGTTTAACTGCCACAAGCAGATGGCACATATGAAGAAGAACAATGAGGAGTAAGATCTACTTCACAGTAATTTGATGACGGACTTTACGGCTGCATCTAGCAAGAAGCCCTCACCTCTTCATCCTACCCCCTCTCCTTCCCTCCTGTTCTCTTCCCGTTCTTCTTCCTACTGCTTCCCTTCCTATCGTCTGCTTCTTTTTCCTTTTCTTCCTTTAGTAGAACATAATCGTGTTACAGAATAAATGCTCATTAATTCAATTAACCACACATCCAAACAAGATGTCAGGATGGTTGACAAAATGGGTTGAACTCTGTTCCCTCGCTTGAGTTGCTAGCTGAAGCTGTTCCACTGCAGGACTGAGTGGTCACTGGTTTATGCATATGCATGGCTGCTTTTTTTCTATGGGCATTTAAAAGTGAAAGCCCACCTCTGTAGTCTACAATTGTAAGCACTTCTGAGGGATAAGTGTCACTCATCTTGACCATCATATAGAAGGGGAAAAAAATCAAGAAGTGTTAGGAAATGAAATGCCCCGGAAAGGAAATATTCAATCAGCTAATTACCCGGGGAAACTAACTCATAGATTGGTGACTGATGGGTATTAGAATTATGTTAATTATACTTCTTTATCAGAGATCTTAATGGCAAAAGGATATATATATATATAAATATATATATTTAAACTCACGGGTACATTTATTTTATCTTATAAGGAAATAAAATAGTAGGCTTTTATTTTAAAAATTAGGAATTGACAGAAATGTGAAATATATTTGGGCATGAAGCTGTATTAAAAAAAATTTTAGGTACAGAGTAGGAAGTAAATGCTTCCAACACAATGCACAAATAAAAATGTTAAACCTCTTCCTATGTGTGAATATATTTTTAATAACTTGGTGATTGCCTAACTAAGCATTTATTCTGAAGTCCATGTGAATTCCATAATGCAAAGTTCAGACTCTCAAATTATACCATGTATGACTGCATTTAGCAATATCTAGAAAACTAATCTAAATGGTTTACAATAGCTTTTTAAATTTAGATCAAATATATGATAAGTGGGTTAAAATTGCCTTGAACTTCTTCACCTGGAGATTCTCACTAATGAGAGGCAGTTATTTTTTTTTTAATTCTTATAATGTTTTGCAGGGTTGGAATCAGGTTTCTTTTTCAATTTCATATTCTAATAGCTTATTTCAGATGATGATGTTCAGCCAACCTCATATTAATCCCTTCTTAAAAGCAAGTGCATCTCAATGTTGAATCACGCATTGCTTCAAGTTACAGGCCTAATCAACATCCTTTGTGATCATTAAAACTCTAATGGATTCATATTGATGGCTACAGGATAGTTCCATAAGTGGAAAAGTCATAACTGAGTCTACAGATTCTCTGTTATTAGCTAACAGCAACATCTGTCCTCGTGATAGTTTACTCATTTTTCACTGCGCTTAATAAGGATCCTTTGCATTGAAACCAACAAGCTGTCTTTGACTAGAGCAAAATCAGCTTAGCTTTTTTCCCAAATAAAACAGAAAAAAACAATAGAACTACTAAAAGCTTAAGAACTGTTGTGGTACATGATAAGTATGTAAATATTAGCAATATTTTTTATCTTTGAAATTCAATACACATTTTTGATGCCCCCTCAAATCCTATCATATTAGTGATTATGAGTCTTAATATTTAAAAATATATGATACATAATAATTATTGCTGTCATTTTAGAAGTACTTACTTTGTAAACCAAGCACATCAAGTGTTCTAATTGACTTAAGTTATTTTATTTATCAAATAATCACAGGAGATATGTAAATTATTAGTATTTATAATATAAATTATATAAAATAAAAATATATTATTGTTTGTAGTAATGTGATTTAATAAATAATGCCTACTGCAAATGGCTTTTGTCAGGATTAGATGAGTTAATATTATTAAGAAACAAATTACCATATATACATATATATATATATACACATAAATTTAAATAAATATCAAATACGATAAGAAAAAAAGTAGGGAATGGGATTCTTTACCACTATATGACATGATACTTGAAAGTACAAGATATTTATTAAGGGTCAATTATCCGTGAATAGAAGGAGGAAGTAGACTTGGGTAGATGGAGAACTCAAGGCAAGCTTTTCTAAGCTTTAGCAGTATGTTGAGAAGTGTGCACTATCCCCATTTAGTCACCAGCCCCATGGGCTTCCTCGCTGTGGGACAGGCAGCTCTGCTCAACTTAAGCAGAGACTGAAATAGTAAACCATGGATGTACCTGCATTTCCTAAAGCTGGCCTGACCAGCAAGTCTTCCCTGAAACAAGATATGGGCTGAATCTTTGGAATGACCACATTAGGAGATTTGCTAATGTTTTATAGGTCAAAATTAGAATGTTGTAAAAAGATAATAGCCAATATTCTTTAAGCAAGACTAGTTGTCATTCTTGACTAATATAAAACTGGAGTAAAAGAACAGTTGATTAGTGTTTCCTTAACATGATAAAAAGTACTCATCTAAGAATAAATTTAAGATCACAGTTTGCAGTGACATTTCAGAAGCAATCCTGTTAGAGTCAGGATATTGACTGCCATACTAATTATTCAATAGCTCCCTGGAAAATCTACCCAATGCAATCAGAAGACATAAATAATTAAAAATTTCAGATAAAAAGATGGCATTGTCATTATTTAGAGTGGATATTATTTTTCAAATTGAGAAAACCTAAGAAAATATGTACAATATGAAGATTAAGTGGGGAAATTGCATACACTTAATACATTAGTTCAATAAATTTTCTTCTATGTATTAGGCGGGTAAACTTTTCCCATAAAAGGCCAGGTAATAAATATTGTTGGTATTGGCTATGTAGCTCCTGTCACAACTAATGAGCTGTTACTGTACAGAAAAGTAGCTGTGGGCAGTGTTCAAACAGACAAGGACACCACTGCATTCCGGTAGGACTTTACTCTCTGAACTGAGGATCAGAACTGGCACATGACGTAGTAGCAGTTTGAGGAGTCACGGTGTATATATTAGGAATCACTGAGAAATGACAATGGATGAAGAAATATAATTCATTCCAGCAAACAACATGATGAAACATTGTAAACTTTATTAAACTGTAATGCACAAGTTGTAAAGAAAAGCTTCAGTCAAGAATATGAATGATTTTAAAACAAATAAATAATAAAATCCTGATTTGATTTGGAAGACTACAAAGGCTCTACATTTTTATACAAGTGATGTTATCTTAATTATTTTTATATTGTTTTAAAGATGACTTCATCTCTGTAATTGCTCTGTTATGTTACATGCATATTCTGTATGTTAGCCAGGCTCCTAGTTAAAAGAAGGCACTGGTTGTTACTGCCATTTTTTTAAAAATATTCCTAATACTTTCTGAAGTAAATATGCTTGTGTATTCTGGAAAAATTACAAAAGTAGGCCCAAAGATTAAATTTCTGGATGAGGGATTGCTGAACCAGCACATCCTCTTTTGTGTTGATGAAGTTGAAAACAGCCCTAAGAGGAGTCCTCAGTTTCCCTGTAGGACAGGGGCCATCAGTTTTTCCTTTTATATTTCTGATATGTGTAAAATGGAATCTTGTGGGTTCTTAATTGACAATATTTTTTATTATGAGAGAAATTATAAATTTTTGTTGTATGTATCCACTGTCATAATCTGCCCTGGTTGGATGATGGTGATGGTGATGGTAATGGTGGTGGTGGTGGTGGTGGTGATGGTGGTGGTGGTGGTGGTGGTGGTGGTGGTGGTGGTGGTGGTGATGGTGGTAGTGGCAGAGGTGGTGGTGTTTGTCAAGTTGACACAGGCAGGGTCATTTGGGAAGAGAGAACTTCAATTGAGAAAATGCTTCTAAGAGCTTGAACCATGGCCAAGTCTATAGGGACAGTTTTGATCAGTGACTGATGTGGAAGCATCCAGCTCACTGGGTTTTGCCACTCCTGGGTGGGTGGTCCTGGGTTGTATAAGAAAACAGGCTAGGCAAGCCATCAAAAGCAAGCAGTGAGTAGCATGCCTTTCCGTTTCAGTTTCTGCCTCCAGGTTCCTGCTTGGAGTTCCTGTCTTGGTTTCCTTCAGTGATAAACCATTACCTGGAACTGTAAGATGAAATAAACCCTGTCCTTCCCAAGCTACCTTTACTGTGGTCTTTTTCACAGCAATAGAAAGCAAATCAGAACCTAGTCCATTCAACATCTGTCACAAAATGCTGTCTACTAAGAATCTTCTTAACAACTGACATTTATTTCCCATGTTTTAAGAAGGCAGAGAGTCGGTAGTAAAAGTAGCAACCAAATTAATCTATGCTCTGAAACCACTTGTTTTCTGGTTCACACATGGCACCTTCTTTGTGTGGCCTCGTGTGGAAGAGGTAGGTAAAGGAACCCCCTTGCCTCTTTAACCATGTCATCAGACCAACCACCTTATCAACCTCCAAAGGTTCCAGCCAAGCCCATCACGTTGGAGTTAAGATTTTAATGTTTGAATTTTGGAGAGGCATAAATATTTGGGCTTTAGCATTGATCATGGGTACTGCTTTTTCTTTCTTTCTTTCTTTCTTTCTTTCTTTCTTTCTTTCTTTCTTTCTTTCTTTTTTCTTTTTTTCCCTTCCCTTCTCCCCCTTGCCCCAGCCCCACTCACTCCTCCCCTGCTCACCCTGGGCCTGCTCGCTCTAGTCTCCACTCGCTCCAACCCCCCACCCCAAGAGAGGAAAAATGAACCAAAACTTCCCAGGCCCTCCCTGCTTTTTTTCTTTAAAATACTTTAAAAGGAATTTTTGTTTGTATTTTTTATTTACAACTTTTATTTTTGTACATCTTGTTAAGTGCCAGTCATTTTTAATGGTAACGGGTGACCAAACCAGCCTTCAGAGAATTTTCTGTCATACTTCAGACTTTACTTGTGGTGTGACCATGTTCATTACAATCTCAAGGGAGAAAAAAAAAACTTGTAACAAACAACAACAACTAAAGAAATCTTAGACTGAGCCTCCCAGTAACTTTTTTGTGTGTATGTACTTAGCTGTAGTATAAGGAGTTGGTTTGTATGAGCTGGTTAAAAAGGCCAAAGATTAAAGATTTTTTCCTTCTTTTTCTATGAAGTTGCTGCATATTTCATTCATTCATTCATTCATTCATTCATTCACTCACTCACTCATTTTGGCCTGTTTGATGTATGTGTGAAACAATATCCAACAATAAACTGGAATTTTATTTTGCTGAGACATTCTAAAAAAAGAAGAAGAAGAAATTAGAATCTTTTAAACTTTCTGTACTTCTTAGAAATACCAACTCTTTATATCACTCAAGATGATTAACAACAGTAGAAGCCCGACTTCCTATGAAGGTTTTCTTGATCATCTACCTATTGCAGGTAGCATTTCTTCAATTATATCGAAGAACAAACTGGGCAGGGGTGGGGGTGGATCAGAAAGGGGTAACGGAGCTGGCAGACAGTGGAAGAGTCAAGTTACAGAGAAAATACTGCTGTGTTATCTTTTCCGGCCCTAGCTTTGTCCAGTTCACATGTGTGGAAATATAAATTTTATGATTGGAAGATATTTTGCACGTAGAGTTCTGTAATAGATGAAAAAGGACATATAGAGTCATGATCCGTCATTCTCAGAAGTTTTATAAACAGTTACTCTTTACGTTCACACAGTGTTTTTACTATGATATGCAGGCTCAATGTTATTTACCATTCTTACCCATATTAATGTGGTCTCCATGCCCCTCCTAGATCTAAAGCATTATTTTATGCAATTGTTATTACTTGCACTATGAAGCCTATTATCCCTAGATGAATTTGATAATTAATCCCCATAAGCATAGTATTTATTATATTTATATTCTGAATATTCTGTAGTCACATACCCATGGCATCCAGTAATTGAGAGTTTCTGTGGAACTCCTTTGGAATGAATCTTCAGATTTATGGAAAACAAAGGCTGATTGATGATCTATTCCTGCTGAATGTCATGGAAACCAAACATATGCTCTCGGTCAGTAAATCACAATTACTGGTAATCCTGGAAGAATACATAATCAGGGAAGTTGGTAACATAATGTTAACTAATTCTTCATATCTCACTTTGTTAAGATGAATTATTAATCTTCACTGACTGTAGAAATTACATTATTTGAGCTAGAGTTCAAGGCTGGAGAATTCTACGGACCAGATCTAATTTGTATTCCCACAACTTGACAGTTAGTGGTTGATTATGGATGAGGATGCTATAGCAATGTATTATCTATTATTTTTAATTTGAGATATGAAAGGAAAAAATGAAGGCAAATTATATTTACTGCTATTACTCATCTCATTACATTTCTAAATGTCTTTCCTTCAACTTATTAGGATTAAGTTTTTTGGTTGACACATAGAGCTTGTTCAATGAATTTATTGTATTATTATTCAATTTAATAGGTAGTTATGAGTCCCTAAACACTAGTAAATGTTGAAGGGGTGAGGATGATGAAGTCATGGTCTTTGATCTTTGACAGAAGTGGTAAAGAGATGTTATGACTCCATGTTATCTGTTACATTATCTTTTGCTCTGTATGACTAAAATTAACCTGCCTTTACCCACTCAGTACCTGGATGCAGACTTCGGTGACATCTTGTAATCTTCATGCAGAAGCAACTTTAGCACAACACTGAGAGTGTAGCTTTGGCTCATCCCTCTACTGAGCCAACACAGAACAATGGCTAAGTCCTGGTTTATTTCTGTGTCTTCCTGGATGTTAGTTATTATTGGTCAAGCATTTTAGCTACACACCTTGACTGCTCATTGGTTGGGGTACCTATATCATAAAGACATGGTAACAGTTAAGCAAGTTACTGGTACATTCTGTATATAAACATATAGGCATACATTTTCTCAACCTACTTTAATAAGCATTCAACCTCCCCTCTAGCCTACTACCTACCAGAGATAGTGGAAAACTAAAGTCATTAGGATACCAGGAAATTGACCTGTTTAGAAATAGTTCTTTGGAGGGCGAGTCCAATCTTCGTTGTCAGGATATCAGCAGCTCAGTCCAGTAACAAACACCAAATAAGAATCAGCAGCTGCAGTCCTGTCCTCTCGGCAGTCACCACACAGGAACCAGAAAGAGCAGTTTGGTCCAGAAGGAACCACAAGGCTTGTCAACTGACCAGAGTCCTCAGAAACTGCAAGGAGCCACAGGAAAGAAGCTCAGCAACACAGTGTGTGTCTTTAACAAAGAATGGTGAGGCGGAGCAATAAAGTCAATGCTCTAGTGCCCACTGTTTGTGGGGTCATATTTATACTCCTTCATAATGTGTCCTTTCACATGTCTGTTATAACAAAACATCTTTTCACCTGTGTCTGCTTCAGGAAAACATTCTTTCACATGTCTGCTTTAGCAAGACATCCTTTCACCTCTGTGCCCCAGAAAAACATCATTTGACATAACTGAATTTCCAAAGAAACCAGAAGTTTCCACTTCACAAGTGTCACAGAAAAAAAAAGCACTATGCAATGCTATTATATTATATACAATGCTGTTACAGAAAGGTAGAGGAGTTTGCATTTCATATCACAAAGAAGAAAATCTCCACAATGGCAATTAGACAATTCAGTATGCTCTAGGAGCAACTTCCCTATTGTCTGGTACTAGAATAGGGTCAGAGTTGGGATGGACTTCTTTAATGTATTCTTTTATATTAGTCACATTCCCAAAGTTGTCTATTGGGTTAGCAGAATCCAGAGATTATTCATGTCTGAGCAAGAGTCAGAGTCTCAGGATAAGGTAAAGAGCTCAGGGCTATATACAGAAATTTAGTAATCCTTTATGCAGAAAAAGCTGTAGAGAGGGGTGAACAGACGGCTCAGTGGTTGAGAGTACTACTGTTCTTCCAGAGGACCTGACTTTGGTTCTCAGTACCCATATCTAGTGCCTCACAACTGCCTGTATCTTGCCTTCCAGGGAGGTATGGTTACTATGGACTGTGCAGGGACCTGCATTCATATATACTTACACATACGCACATTTTATAATTAAAAAACAATAAAAATAAATAAAAGAAAAAATCTAGAGGAATTCCAATAATGATATTGAATAGAAAGAATGAGCAAGCAGACAGGAATAAGCTGAGGGGGAAAATGTCTAGAAAGCACTAAATCATTAACAAAAAATGTTAAACACAAAATATGTACTCCCAAGATGCCAGTCTGTACATACTACTAATAAACCTCATTAAAATTCTATTTAAAAATGAATGTAATCACATGATAGTAGAAAGTATGGTAGATATCAAAAATATAAGGCAGAATGATGACAAATGTTATAATTTTGAAATTCCTGTGAAGAGGCTGCGTCAGAGGAGAGAGGAGATTCCATGTGAACAAGCAGAACCCTGAGGAGATATAGGATTCCTAACCACGAGGTTGGCCTGCCAGAAAGCAAGCTGGAGAAATAGGGAGAAATTGGGCATGAATTGCTAGTTTCTAGGTGGAACATTGAACAGTGGATGCTAGGAAATAATTTCTTCAAAGTTTAGGGACAAATGCCATTAATCTCGAATTGCTTGCTCAAGCGTTAATCCCTGTTAAAACTGAATAAAGGAATTTTGTAAGCAGGTAGACAAGAAGTCAAAAGGTTGCTTCATGGAAACAAATGAAATGGGTTCTAAGCAAATGCCAGAAAATGTAAGAAGGTGGGAGAGAAAAAATCATTAACAGAAAGATTAAATATTTATGTGATAAATTTATGAATAAAAATATAGCAAATAAATATGAATAATCTTATAAAGATTAAGACCAAGAAGGAATTTGTCTATGATATGCCTTTTCTCAGATCTTCTTTTAAATTCCTACGACCTTATGTCCTCTGGAAGTGGATGGAATGGAGGAACTGTATTTGGCATCATGATAATCCTTCAGCCTTCACTCTGCCTTCAAAAAATGCAATAGTAATGAACCCGGAAACATGACTCCTCGGCTAACGGCTCTATCCCTTGCTATTAAGTATGGCCAATATGGAAGCCAGCTGAAGCAAAGGGTGCAACCATTAGATCAGGACCTCCATATGAAGGAAGTGAGGCTCCCTGCCTATCTGTACCTACCTTCTCAGACAGAGTTGAAGCTAAGATGTATACATGAATCTCCTAAGCAGTCAGTTGGGTCACATCCTAGAAAGGTAGAGCAGCAAGAGGCAGAAATCTGGCTCCCAGCACTGCCAAGTTGCCCCCAGTTTCTGCTGGGACTGATACATGAGAGAAAATAAAACAGCTAACCCAGTTACATCATTATATTTTGGACTTTGTCAGAACAGATTGAATTATGTTATACTCTGATGAAAAATCATTTAAAGGCATAAAGGTAAGGATGTGGGGTGGTAACTGAGTAGAAGATGAGTATTACTTTCTAATTTAGCATTTTCAATGATATGTGCTTTGTATTAAAAAATTATACTTACATTCAGAACGTCAGGCAAAAATCTATAGCCTTTTTTTGCAATTGCAAAGTGATATTTAGTTCATAGAAGTAGAATTGTTTTATATAAGCTACATCAGAAATAACTGAAGATGAAAACCAACTGTCCCCATGTATAATTCACTTGTGCAGCAAGCCAAGAGACATTTGTGTGTTCCCGTGTCAATTCACAGAGCCCGTTCTGCACCAAGCAAGGTTACTGGCTAATGACCAGGGCAACGTAAAAGGCATGTTTAGTAGGATGTTAACTCTGCAGGAAAAGACACTGCAAAGATTAAAAAGAACCTTTACATGGGTTTATCATTTTATTTAAAATGAGAGAGTTGTGTATACAGGGGTTAATATATACACAGGGGTGGGGGTGGGGGGAAAACTGCATTAGGACCAGCACACTCTTGTCTGTGATTTTCATCTATATCTTCCTCCTCTTCCTTGGCCTGTTTCTCTCTTCTTCCTCCCGTTCCTTTCTGCTGTTTCAGCTTCAATTGTTCGCTTCCTCTCTTGTAATTCACCAGGCTTCCCTGTGCTTTGTAGGCAGAAGTTTTCCTTCTCAGCTCTCAGCACCTTCTTTTCATCCAGCGACTTGTCTTTTGCAACAAGGTTGTTTCGCTTGCCCTGGTCTCTTTGACTGCCACCAATGAATACGCTGGATGTCCTCCTTTGATGTGGAGGTGATACTCCAAAAGAAGGCTGAAGGGGGCTCTTGAGTGCACCGGGTTCTTGAAATTCGCTCCTTTTTCTGCCTTTTGGAGGGATGTAGGTTTTCATCTCTCTTTCATCACCAGCCATGCCTACCATCACCGGGTCTTCAGATTCTCCCTTTCAATCTGCGGCAGACATAGTCTTTCTTGGGTAATTCTAAGAAGTGGACTGAAGCATCCGGGTCCTTCCTACTCCTCCCTGCACGTTTTCACAAAGAACAAAGGACACGTTGGCTCTTGGCTTCTTAGGATCTCTTTGGCCTTTGTTTGGTTGTTTTTGGTCTCGTTTTTTCCCAGCAAGTCTCTCTCAGTTGTCTCAGTTGTCTCAGTGTCTGGTCTGTGCTAATTTCTAAACATATGCATGCATTACTTTAATAAGATAAAATGATCTAATATATATGTATAAAACAGTTGCAAACTAAAACAGCAAACCCATTTTGTCACTTTAGGAAATCCTTTGATCAGTTTGCATAAGCTCTTCTTCTCTACATTTTTGTTGTTATTGATTGGCAGGTTGAAAATGTGCGCTTGGGCCTTAAACACAGGAAGGAGTTAAAAACTATGAGACTAAAACCTATTTGGAAATTTAATGGGCAAACCAAGAATAATGTGCATCAAGGCAGCCAGAAGAGGACAGAGATTCAGTAATGACTAATCACTTAGTGGTTTTAGCTCCCTGGCAAAGTTTATGGGCTAAAGACTGGAAATAGGTATGTTTGGATCCTAGGGACATTATATCTACAAGAAGGCTTTTTCAATGCCAAGAATGTGACAAAAATGAGTGGACACAGGCAAGTCAAGGCAAGTGACCATCCACCATTTTCTTTTTCAAAATTGTTTGAAACCCATCCAAATAATGAGTTCCTCCCTTACAAATGGACCCAAGGGCCTCTGTACACTTGGATGATGGCAGAGGTGTATAGATGCTAATTCTTCATCTTTAGCAGAGTTACTAAAAATTAGAACCATAGGAAGTCTCAGCTTTGAAGTGGTCTAAAATGCACCAGCTGGCAAAACCTGGGGTGGGAAAGTTTGAGAACAACAGCTTTGTCCAGAACGATAACATAAGGGATTTTCTTTTTATTGGATATTTTATTTATTTACATTTCAGGTGCCTTCCCCTTTCCCCATTTCCTCTCCCTAAAAGCCCCCTATCTCATCCCCCCTCCTCCTTTTTGCTTTTATACCATTTTAATTACATGCAAATATTAAGGTCAGTTCTAGGCTGAGGGACTAGCTATACAATAGATGCAAATAGTCAAGGAACAAGCAAGACAAGCTGAATAATTTGCATTTTATTTAGCAAACATTCAAGATGTTGGCTTTTAACCCTGAGCAAGTTGAGTCCAGGGAGCACCTATGAGTCAGTCCTCCACTTAACCACTGACACAGGGTGATGAGTTAACAAGTTTTTGTTTAAATAGAAGCTTAACTGAAAAATTGTTAATATACTACTTTGGGTAATTAAATTTAGCACATTTTTGAATTTTTGAGACTTAGGTAATAAGCTTCTACTTTAACCGTCCATGTGGCTCAGTTTCACACTATAACGTGTCTGCCAGACCTTTGGAAGGAAGATAATAAAATTAATAAATTTTGAGCTGGAGGGGACTTAGGATTTGATTTTTAAATTTAAGATTGCTTGAATCATCAAGATATTATAAGCATCTGTGAATTCAGTGAACACTCTCAAAGGAACATAAAAATACTTGTAAAGAAAAGGTTTAACAGCCACCTAAGCCCTGAAAATTATTCATGTTGGTAAAATTTGACTTTGAGCTCTGGGCAAGTGCTCTTTCTTTTCTTTTCCTGATTTACTGGCAGTTTTAACACTTCAACTGAAAGCAGTCATGCCACACCGCTAACCACATTTCCAAACTGTTAACTTCTGCTATAACTTTCTGACAGCTGGGGAGATGCTGAGTAATGCCAGGGAAAGGGTGGGCAATTTAAATGTGGCAAGGAAATAAATATTAAAGCCAAGATGCAGTGACAGCATCTGAGATGCCTCGCAGCTAAGTCGAACATGCAAATGGTTCCCACTAGAAAGGAAAAAGAAAAACAAAACAAAAAACGAAGGCAAGCCATGGGCTCTCTGCCCTGGGAATGAAATCCATGAGAAAGTCTGACATTTCAAAGTCTGCAATAAGGACACGACTTTGCCCATGGGGAATGATTGGATCAAGCTGAATCTGGAAGGTCGTTGTTATCTTCTTGTGGCACGGGACATGCAGAATTGAACTGGCATGGCTACGTGAAAGCATGGTAAGGAAGTTTTCCAATGCTAACTTTTGAATAAATAAAGGCCCTTTGGTTAGAAGGAACTTCAGGGAACTTGCTGGTCAAGCAGGCTAACCTCTCCTTAAGGAATCTCCCACTTCAAGTCGGCTTATTTTTCTTTGCTTTTTTTCTCTTAACGTGTGTGTGTGTGTGTGGTATACATATGTGGGCATGTTCATGTGTGTGTATATGTATATGGGTGTGAGTGGATTGTGCGCATAGGTGTACATATGTGTGTGGAGGACAGAGGTTGACCTTGGCTATCTTTTTCAGTTGTTTTTACCTTATTTTTGAGATCAGTCTCTCACTGAGCTGTGTTCACCAGCTTGGCTAGATTAGCTGATCAATCTGCGCCAGAGATCTACCTGTCTTCTTGTTCCCAGCATTGGGGCTACTAGCCTGCACCAAAGCACTCATCTTTTACATGGGTGTTTAGGATTTGAACTTAGGTCTTCACATAGCTCCTCAGGACTATGTGCCAGGTACATTACATTCCTGGCTGAGCCTTTGCCCCAGCTCCCAGTTCTATTATAAGTATGGATTTGTCCATTTTCCTTGTAGTTGGAACTTTTTCTTTGATCATTTTGATGCCATTTGGTAACAAAAATTTATGATAATGACATCTAAGTTACAGTTTGCAAACTTTAGGTAACAATGAGCATAATGTAAAGATTAGAAATCTCCCGGGGGGGGGGGAGACAGACAGACAGAGACACAGAGAGACAGAGAGAGAGAGAGAGACACAGAGAGAGAGAGACAGAGAGAGAAAGACAGAGAGAGAGAGAGGAAGAACAATGCAGTTAATACAATCTCATTCTTTTAGATACATCTAAAGATACACCTAAGAACTTTTTAACTGTTGGGATAACAATCAATTATTTGAGGATTTATCTCCCTGCTTCTGTTGATAGGTACGATGACAGAAAATAATGTCAGGTATGTACAGAGAATTTCTATGTATTCTTAGTTTCTTAGAATTGGGTTTAACTTTCTAGCAGAACGAAGACAATCCTAACCTTGGTTTCTTGAGCTTGTCCTAACTGTTGGGTAAATGTAAATAAATGCCTTAACAAAAATACAGCTATATAGAAGAGGCAACTTAGAGCTTGGGGTTAGAAGACCTGTTGAGGCTCTGTCTTTACTCACAAGGCCTTCCCTGAGAATGGCCAGGTTGACTAAGCCGGATATCATATACCTGAGGACTCTAGCAGCAGAGACTCAGCAGTCAGTGAAGTTTAATTCCTCAATGTCAACCAGAAGTCTAACCCTGTCTCTAAAGAATGCAAGACAATATCTGGTGGCTAGCAGAACAGCTATCTCCTCATGATTTTGAAATTAGCAATGCATAGGGTTCTATTCAGCTTGTTACTGAAATCTATGGCTTTGCGGGTCCACCAAACGTTGGTTACTGTTTCAATTTATCCTTTTTCTGAGTTTCTAGTTAAAGAGAGAAAAGAAGAGATTCAGTGTTATATGCTCGTTTTCCTACGCATTTAGAAATGCATGATCTTACTTAGACTTACAGAAATTCTTAAGCTTCACCATTTTATGTGACACACTGGTGAATGAGGTAAAACACAGACAAGTAATGTGCTCATGAATATCAGCGGCACAGGTCAAACCATTTCTGTTTCCTTTCTGAATTGTGATCTTTGCTTTAGTGTATTACCTCCCGTTCTGTAGCATAGTAACACTTCAAATGAAAGTTGCTTTAAGGCATTTCCTATTGTTGTTCCTGCCTGTATATTGATTAGATTTTAAAAGTCTCATGCATGAAATCACATGGCATCGCATAAGAAACTAACAATAAAAATATTGTTTGCTTTTGCTTACAATCTGTTCAGAAACTGTTCTTTCACAGTAAGGGAAATGCTTTCTAGTTTCATGAAAAAAAAAGAAAAAAGCTAAAATTTCATATATACAAGTATTCTTCAATGAAACTTCAAAGAAGGCCTATGACATTCTACATTAAGTACCATTATTTAATAATAGTAATTGATTCTACAATCTCAACATTCACTAACATTTTTATAGCAGCCCTCAAGTATATAAGAATGTAGCACTAATTTTTTTTCTAATTTAACCTTAAATCTACAAGGTTATCAGGTAAGACATGAAATCATTGGATTGTAATATTTTAATTTAAAAAAATTGAGAATTTTCTTCATGAGTGCTGTATTTACATGCATTCTTTCCCCTCTCCAGCTCCTTCCTATGCACTCTTGTCTGACAAATTGATGACTCCTTCTTTATTATTGTTACATAGCGCCCTTCTCCCATCACCTACATACCCTGCTGAGTCTATTCAATGTGGTTACCTATGTTTGGAGCTAACCACAAGGGAACTTAGGGAGCGCCTCACCTTCTCTAAACTGCAGTGGTCCACATGAGTATTTGCTGTTTGTGTTGCTACTGTCAGATGAGGATGGAGGTCACAGGGCAGTTCAGAGCTGTGCCACTTCATGGCCTACGACTCTCACTGTATGGATGCTCACACAGAGAATCTTGGTTATCATTTATGTAGTGTTCAGTAAGACCCCTCTCTATATAAAGTATCCAAAAACCATAAAAACAAATTTGGGAAAAAATACTGCTATGAGTAATCATTTCTTATAGCTTTCTCTTTCTTATATACTTTCCTTCTCTCATCAAACTTTCAGGTCCTTCTCTTTCACAGCTAGATCTAGCAGAGGTGGCAATGCCGTGGACTTGGTATTAAGTTATCGATTTTCCCTTTATCTCTCTGTGAATGGTCTGGTCCACCATCATTCCTGGTTGTGATTTGGTAGAGGATGTTTGGTCCTCTTTGGTCACTCAGCCACCCCTGTGTAGAACTTCTAGCTCTGAGAATGTGACACACAGAACCCCAAAGACCTGTCCACATTGTCTCCACTGGAGTCAAAGATGCCATCCATTCGGAGAAGACTTCGGTCTTTGTTCCCATTAAGGAAACGTCTCTTTTCAGTTTCAACACACTACACTTCTCTTTCAATCTTAGTGGCCCACTACAACTGTGTTTGCAGCCTAACAATGCAAGGTACAATTTGAATGACATATATGAAAATTAAGGAAGAAAACACAAAGAACAAGCACATATATATGGAGAACTGAACCAACTTTCTCACTTACTCCTATCAACTTGTGAAACCTACAGTGACTCTGGGAACAAAGGATAATCCCAAAGAAGTAACAAAATGCTGTGTTCTCTACTGATACTTAACTGTGCCTTTAACCCATACGAAGTCAATTCACGTTAGAGCCTTGGATAAAAATGTCCTCAGACGACACATCTTTCCTAGCAAATACTGTTTTAACACTTTCTCTGTTGCTGTGACATATTGCCACACACTGAGTCAATTGAAACCCATACACATTTATGGGAATTGTTATTCCCATAAATTGTAGAAGCTGTAAAGTCCACGAGCACAGTGCTGGCACTTGCTGAGGACCTCGGTTCTATGTCAAAGCATGAGGGAGGAGGAGAGGCTTGAACTTACAGCACATTCCCACTGGTGATGTGATACTGGTTGCTAACTCGTTCCCACCATAACTGCTTTCCGCATGAGGCCAGAGCACTCAAGACCTCATTGCCTCTTATAATGTCATCTTAATGTCACAGTGACAAATTTCAACATGGCTTCAGAGGGGACATTCGAACCATAATTTAAGTAGCTCATGTTCATCAGCCTTCCTGCTGCTATGGTTCTAATTGTGAAGTCAAACACTTTGGAATCTCAGTCCCTTCATCCACTGCACACCTGACACTTACGACCCTCTGAACCTAAAGCCCTGCTCTGAGTCTGAGCACTTGTCATTACCCATGGCAGTTCAACATAGTCTAAATATCTGTTTTCTCTTTTAAAGTCCTTTCTTCTAGCTATCACCTTTCTACTTAATGCTCTGATGTTTCTGTGTGGTGAGAAGTACAATGCCTCCCCGAGATGTCCCTGGATTCTGTCACTGTGTTGGAATACATGATAGAAGAGGTTTAAGTTTGTAAATGAAATTAAATCAGCTGATTTATGTCCCTCAAAACAGGACAACTATATTTCACAATATAGACCAACCCACTGCCACTGCAGTGATCTTTCTTTAAGCATAGAGAGGGAAGCACACATGTCCATATGAAAGTCATGGTGAGTGAAAAAAAAAATCTGACTGGCCTCTGCTGCTGATGAAGATATAGGAAAGGAGCCAGGAGCTAAGGACCACCAGTGGCCTCAGACCCCAAAGAAAGCCTAGAAGGTGGGTTCTTCCCTTAGCCTCCAGAAGAAATGCGCACACCGTGTGTTAGTGCAGCCCACGTGATTTCCACCTCCTGACCATCCTCATCTTCATGTTCCATTTCAACTCTTTCTAGTCAGATGTGGCCTGAAAATACTAGATGAAAATTTCCGGGGACTTCCAGTCTGGGCCTGAGCATAGAGCAGGTCACAGGCGGCAGCTCCGTACCCAACCCCAGAAAACCGAGAGAAACAGGGACTCCCAGGAGCTTGAACTCACACAGCATCCCAGGTAAAAATGAATCACCCGTGATGCCTGCTGTTAGAAGTTCTAATCCAGATGTGCCAGAAGCCAGGACCCTTGCCCTTACCCTCACCCCCTACCTTTCCCCACCTGCACAATGTCCCCTGAAGCTTGGCAACTGCAAGATCCTGCTTAGCAACTGCAGATAGACTCAAAGCAGTGTACCATATCTTCTGAAGAATAGCAGGGAGACCATAACTCAAGCAGTGTACCATATCTCCTGAAGAGTAGCAGGTTGCGGTCCTCCTCGCCCCCACAAATAACTAGGACCCGCCGGTCGGGTCAAATGGCACCCAGACGTGGGGCTCGAGGCACGGACCCCTCCGGACGGACCCTCATTGAGAGGACGCGCACAGGACATCAAGATTGAGTGAGACAGAGATCGTCGCCCGCGACCTGTCGTCCACGGAACCAGGTTGATGTTCATTACCATCAGCTGAAAATTGCAGAGGATCCAGAAGTGACTCCGCAGGAGACTGACACAGCTGCCAGCTCCCCTGCCTCTCCCTACAGTCGACCCCTAGACTCCCACACCCTCCAGAAGGGTTCCTGGTATGCCTGGCTTTGCCCTCGTTTCTCTCGCTAGAGAGCTTGGCCTCTTGATCACCCCAACAAAAATTGGCTTTTTCCTAAACCAAGGCCGCCCTTGATATGGCCGCTAACATTGGAGAGCCTTCCTTTATGACAATATTACACCCCAAACTGACAAATGGTTGGTAACTTGAATATTTACAAGGGACTAGGATGGCTGTTAGTTAGCCCAATGACGGGATTATTGTAGGTCCACTTCCCGGGGGCCCACCCAATGCAGCCAAAAAGGAGTGCGTGGTGCTGGGAGTGGGTGCAGCCTACATGGCCTAAGACAGGGCTCTCACCCTCCTTTCACCCGCCTCGGGGTCTCTTGACGTTGCCCATCGTCGACAGCCTTAAGCCTCTGACCATCAATGTTACTCATCTCACATCAATGTTTTGGGGTTGTGAACTTGTCTAAGACCCCCCATAATTAGACATCCAAATTCAAAACTCACATAATTGGGATTGATCATAAGACGCCTTCTCTAACTAAACAGAGAAGAGGGAGATGCCAGAAGCCAGGACCCTCGCCCTTACCCTCACCCCCTACCTTTCCCCACCTGCACAATGTCCCCTGAAGCTTGGCAACTGCAAGATCCTGCTTAGCAACTGCAGATAGACTCAAAGCAGTGTACCATATCATCTGAAGAATAGCAGGGAGACCATAACTCAAGCAGTGTACCATATCTTCTGAAGAATAGCAGGTAGATCATAATTCAAGGCAGTGTACCGTATAGACTATGACATGTTTCAAGGCAGAGGCCAAGAAGATTCTGTACTTTTCCACCACCTGGCCCCTCTTACCCCCTCCCCTTGTAAAACATGCTATAAAAAAGCATTTCATGTTCAAAAAACAACAACAACAAAAAAAACAACAAAAAAGAAAATTTCCTTAATGTTCTAAGTTCTAGAAATAAACCACTCATAATAAATTGTTGGTTTATGTTCTATTTTATATTGTTATATTTTATTATTAGCTGTGGTTAATCTCTTACTGTACATAATTCATAAATAAAACTTTATTGTAGGCATGCTTATATGTAAAGAACAGTATACATAAGATTAGGTATCATCAGGTTGTACCAGAGTTATCTTCAAATGATGGGGTGGGGGTGGGGCTACTGACTTGACTTAAGCCATTAATTTGTAACAATTTGTTGTAGCCATGGTAAAACTCTCATAATCCTAGATTTTCTTTAATCAATTTTTCTTTGTGTTTGGTTTCACAATGAACCAGCAATGTAGGTCCTTTGATTTTTTTTTTCAATATTGAAGTGACTTGCATTGGAAAATCTGGGTTGCAGTGTGAGGTGGTTTGAATGAAGATGGCCCCCACAGACTCATAGGGAGTAGCATGATTGGAGGTCTTCTAGGCACAGGTGTGGCCTCCTTGGAGGAAGTGTGCCACAGGGGGTGGGCTTTAAGGTTTCAGACACTCAAGCCAGTCCTCACGTTAGTCTCTCTTCCAGCTGCAGAACCAGATGTAGAACTCTCAGCTCCTTCTCCAGCACTGGGTCTGCCTGTGCACCGCCATGCTTCTCATCATGATCCTAGTGGACAAAACCTCTGAACGTGTAATCCAGTCCCAAGTAAGTGGTTTCCTTTATAATAGTTACTGTGGTGATGACATTTATTCACAGGAATAAAACCCTAATTGAGACACAGTGAGTTTGTTTCCTTCTGTGAAAATTGAACTTTTCATGCCCTCATTACAAACTGATATTTAAAAATCTGCCAAGCAGGAAGGACCAATAATTCAAGAACCACTGGGATTTCTCATAGGTAGATCACATCTGCGGTTAGTGAATTCACCGTCTAGTATTGCCAGCTTTCCTATTCGGTGAGCTTAGTCAACAGACCGTGCTTCACCAATATCGACTGTCTCGTATTCTCATCAGCAAAGGGGAGAGTAAATCTCAGGGGATAAGAGTCCATGAGAATGAAAGACAATGAGTGTAGGTTAGTACCTGTTATAAATTTATCCTCTGACAAATAAGATTTATTAGTCTTGTCAATGGTTTTGTTTGTTTGTTTGTTTGTTAATCTCAGCTGGTCCAATTCATACATGAAATACCCTAATGAAATAAAAGCAGAAAATTAAATGGATGGTTCCTTTTATATCCAAGAGCCACAGTCTCTGTATTACCCCTGTGTATAGACAGCGCATTATCAAGGACATAGGAGACTATGCCTTTGTTGACTCAGAGATCAGGCTTCAGAGTGACAGGAAAATAATAATTAGGCCATTTTCAACATAGACAACTTGAAAATAAGTTTGGATGGTAGAATATATAGGTCAACGTTCTAATTTTACCACTTTAGTAGCACTAGACAGTTTACTTAGATCACAGAGGCTATGTCTCTTGCAAAATGAAGGTAATTCCATGTACCAAAGTAACATTGTAAGGGCTTGCTGAAAGAGTGCGTATAAATGGTTTAGTATATATTTGCTACATGATATGAAAACAGCAGATGATACTTAATGTATTCTGGTTTTTGTCCACTTGCTACCTGTGTAATAGACATTCCTAACACTAAGATACTCTATAAAACCAAATATAAAAGCTGGGCCTCATAGCACACACTTGCAATTCCAGCACTCAGGAGGTTGAGGCAGGAGGATTTCATTTCAAGAACCTCCTAGTAATACCCAGTAAAAAGAAAACTAAAATAGGGGAAGGGGAAGTTTCCTGCATAAAAAATCCTTTCTTGAATAACTAGATTAAGTGTCAAGTTCAAACTTCCCAGACAAATCCAAACTGCTTGAGATCAAGTACAATCAGAAAAAAAAAATATGTAGAACACCTTTATTGTCAATGACATACTCTCGTCAACACAGTCTTTTGAAGGTAACTGATACTGAATGGGATTCTCATAGTGGAGAGGCAGCTTAGATTAAGAACATGATTGGCAGCTTTCTGGGGTGATGAGGAAACATGGTGCTAAGTACTGGGCAACCGAGTCATGGAGTGACCATTCTAGAAGCTGAGTGTGTATCTAGCAATCAAATCATGCACAAGGTACTGAATTCAATCCCCTGCCTCAGAATGAATGAATGAATGAATGAATGAATGAATGAATGAATGGGTGAGTAGGTGAGAGAGTGAGTGAGTGAGTGAGTGAGTGAGTGAATAATTAAAACAAGAGGCCCATTCTATGAATACTACCCTAGGCTAAGGACTTCAAATTTATACTAAGCCCTTAGAAGTCATTTCTACTTAATAAGAATATTTACAGAAAGAAAATGTACAGAGCATTAGGGGGATGCCAGCAATGTTTACAAAATATGAAATGTACTTTCTGGTTTGTGTCTAAGTTTTGGTGCTGTGATCTGATCCTCTCAGAGGGTTTTTTTTGTTGTTGTTGTTTGTTTGTTTTTTGACTTTGGGGTTTTTTTTTTTTTGACCCTGGAGACATTAAATGCTGAAATTTAAGAGCTTGGAGTGGAGATTTCAAATCTTGACCTTGTGAAATGGACTAGCCATCCCAAACCCTTTCCCAAATGTCCACCATGTTCTCATGAGTGTACAGCCCAAGTTCCTCCAACAGTGAACCCTAGTATAAAAGGCTACAGTGGACTCAGGTGTGAGTTAGTGAGACTGAAAGACAGAGACTTTGTGAGTAAGATCTGTGAAATGATGGTCTGGTGAAGACACTTCCTCCTATCAGAAACACCCTCCAGAGCTGAGGGGACAACATCAGGCATTAATTATTCCAGCCCTGCTCTTGGGACCTTGATGGAGTTGTATTGTAAGAATAGAACCTGTGTTGTAAGAATGGTTTCCTGCTCAGGTTTGGAGTGTGCATTAACTTTTTTTGTGCATGTGAAGGAGTGAGCACACAAAGGAAATGTGCAGTGAATTCCCCCAGGGCTTAATGCTGTGAGCTCCTGAGTAGGCATAGCCTGCTCTGCTGGTGTCCTCAGAGCCAGCCTGCTGGCAGCTATGAGGCATTTGGCCTCTTGATAGTTTCCACGATGAAAACCTATGCATGTGCCTTAAAAGAGCCTATAAAACAGTGTCCTCATTTTGGCCTTATAATTAGGTATTAATAGAAGGGCTGCACTGTTTTACAAGGCAATATTCTGGTTCCTGAGTGGCTAAGAGACACAGCTGCTTGCCAAAAATTGTAATTTATTCTGACAAGTACTTGCCACCTTCATAACATATCCCAAAGCTTGAGCAAAGAAACGTGGTTAAGAAGCCTCTGGAAGAGTTAAGATACATAATTCCTATGGGGTTAAAAACCTACCAGGGTCTACGGACGAGAGAGGAGCAGGCTTTACTATTGTCAGGGGTATCTTGATATTACCTAATAGGAATTAAAAGTTAGGAGGTAAGAGATCTCAGGATGCTTTCTTGCTGGGGGAGAAAGAGCAAGCAGAAACGTAGCCATTTCAGTCTCTTGCAACCTGAGTCATGGGAAGGTACACCATCTTTCATAAAGAAAAGTGAAATGTGTTTTCATTTTTCTCCCATAAAAATAAATTTTTAAAGTATGGGTTGGTTTCCAGACAGTTTTAAGAGCTGAGCAGGTCAAGTGGCGGGGGTGGGGTGAGTTAGGAATGGTCGTAACTGGGAAATGTGCAAAAAATTACCTTCATTTGGGGGGCTTTCAAAAACTGGATATTTGATATCAGATTCTATACAGATTAATATTTATGTTTTAAAAATATTTATATAGTGGGAAGCCAAGACACAACTAAATTATAAAATGAGAGGTTTGAAAAGCATTTGTTTCCAGAAGTTATCCCCTCAAAGGTACATAATTTAGTGACCCTGCCTTTTAGAGTACCTGCTCTGGACAATTATTCCTGTGGCAGAACCTGGGAGTAGACTTCAGATGCCCTATTTCAACAAAGACTTCCCCAAAAATGGCTTTCATAGCCTATGCCTGAAGATAGTTTTTTAAAATATTATTCTACATTAAAGAGATATAAAATGATGCTTAACTGAGTTAAAATCAATGTAAAGGAAAACCAGTCTACAGTGATTTGCCCTTTCTACCTAAGATAGAAGCCCTAAGGAGAGAAAAGGACAATTTGGATTGGGGATACAAAAGAAAAGAAAAGAAGGAAGAAGAGGTGGAGGAGGAAGCGGGTGGAGGAGGAAGAGAAGGCAGAAAGATATAAGAAAATCAAGAGTCAGCTCAATTCATTCCTTAGCGCTCCATTAATTATGTGTATGCTTCCAGTAGCGTTTTCATTGCCAAAATTCACAATCTTAAGGCATGTATATCAACACCATTTGTAAAAATAAATAAATCAAAAAATAAAAATACAAAGGACTATAGTTGAAATGTTTTCTAAAAAATAAGGTAACATTTTTAAAAGTGATTTTCAGAAAAGGTCAAGTTAAAGTGTCCAGATGGCATCTGCAAAGAGTCTAAATATGCTACTGTTTCCCTGTGGTCTCCTCCACACCTGAAGGATTGCTCTATATTCAGCAACCCTCCAGCTCCATGAATACACAGAGCACCCCACCGTGGTAGAATCCAGTTAGTTAGTGCCACACAACAGAATCTCTGAATACCCGACTTCAAATAATAAGAATTATTTTTTTACAACTCCTGAGAAATCCCTTTGCTGCTTCTCTCTGGATTCATCCATTTTACTCTATTTCCTGTAGTCAGGGCAGATGGGATTCTTTTTCAAATAGCATCATTTTAAAACTGCCCTCGCTGTGGCCATCGGGAGGAGCGTTCACTTATTCTTAGCAACTGAACAGCCGTGTAGCTCCAGACTCACAAGTATCCATTGTAAAGAGGGGCCTCTCTAATGAAAGTGGGAAAGGCAGCCAGCCAGTGGTCTCAGCACTTGGGAGTCAGGAGTTAGGTGGATCTCTGAGTTCGAAGTCAGCCTGGTCTCCAGAGTGAGTTTCAGGACAGCAAGGGCTACACAGACAAATTCTGTCTCAAAAAAACAGACAAAAAAGCTGGGAGAGGCATTTATCTATGAGTATAGACAAAAATGTTTATAAGGCAGCTTGGTGACATGACATTTTAGCTAAACAACAGGATTAAGTTAGTTTAGCACTAGGGCCTAAGAGCCCCTAAACCATTGGGTATTGACTAGGTTTATCAATTCCCTCTTGTAGAGTGGACCTTAAAGAATAAAACAAAACAACAACAACACAGACAGTTGGTTATGTCCTTACACTTATACCACTATTGCACCCAAGGGCACATCTTACCTGACAGGTTGATATTGTAGATCATAAGGTTCACTGTTGGTAACACCACTGATGCCTCTTCCAACAACCTATATAGCACTTTCCAGCATCATGAACGCTAGCCGTCTTGTAGGAAGCTTCTTCAGTGATATTTTTCTACCACCGACCAATGATTTTCTTTTTATTTTTTTAAAATTTTTGGTAACCACACAGGCTTGATGAAGTGTCAGTTTTGCACTCAGAAAGTTATTGGACCATTCCAGAGCAGTAATACTGAAATCTAAAATGTGTTGATTAAGAAGGCATAAACAACTTCATAGGCAACTGCAGGAGAAAAGTGTTTATTTTGTGTTATAGTTGGAGGACACAGACTATCATGGCAGAGAAAACATGGTACCGGGAGCTTGAAGCACTTGGCTACAATGTATCTAGAGTTAGAAAGTGGAGAGAGAAGAACGTTGGTACTCAGCTGGATCTCTTCTTTATACCATTCTGCCCATATTCAGGGTGTGTCTTCCTACCTCACTTGAACTATTCTGTAAATGGCCCTATAAACATACTCAGAAGCACATTTCTTTGGTGACTCTAAATTCTATCAAGTTGATAGTCAAGAGTAATTATTATACATTGTAATGTGTTTAGATGAAAACACAATGGACTTCCCAAAATCTGTTGTGAAGACCATCAGCAATGAAATGCCATTTTCTTTCTTATGATAAAATTTTTTGTGGAATGATTTTTACTTGTCTAACTTACACCAATGTATTTCTATTGTGTATAGCTACATATATATGTATACCAGGTGCATGTGTTTAGACATTTCATTACTGCCTGGTAGTACTATTTGGGAAGGTTGTGGACCTTTCGGAGGTGGAACCTCAGTGAAGAAGGGGAAAAATCAGTGTGAGTGGGCCTTGAAGCTTATAAGTAGGGTCTACTTCTTATTCACTTTTTGTTTCCTGAGTGCTGGTGACCTGTGACAAACCTGTCTCCTCTTCCTGCCACCATGGTTTTCCTGCCTGCTGCTGCTGCTGTAATAGACTGTATCATTCTGGAACTGTAAGTCAAATAAATCTTCTCTCATGCTGATTTTGTTGGGGTATTTGATCACTACAGTGAGTATGTAACTAAGCCAGTAGTCCTTACCAGTAGATTGATACTCAACAATTACAATATTTATTCTCTGATACTGAGAATATGTACTGAATCACTGAAAGAGAAGGCCAAGTAAATTTAAATTAAGAAAAACATATTAACATCCTGGAGATATTTATCTAATACAGTTGAGTCCCAAATAATAATTTTTTAAATTAAATGGCTATATGGTTTAGCAGAGAAACATGATTTATATTTTATTTTGCGTCTCTTTTTTAATATTATTTTACTAAATATAAAAGGCTGACAAAATTTACATATTTCTTTCTTTTTTATTGTTTCTTATTCTTTTTTTGAAAAATAATTTATTTTTTCTCAAATCGTAATTCATTCACACAGGGGTTATAAACACAGAAAGGCAGGATGTGGGGAAGGGAATGACACTGGAGTGTGGGTGTTCAGGGGGAATACAGATATCTTCAGAACCAGGTATTGACTAGGTGAAGGTTCAGGGGATAAGTCACTATGACTCTGCCTATGACTCGTTTGTCCTTATCTAAGTTGGTATTGTCTGCCAAGGCTACCTATTACATATTTATTCTTGTGAGAATATCCTCTAAAAAATCAAATGTATTTTGAAATGCAATTCCTGAGATTGTTCCTCATCTTGGGGCACAGTGTCCAGATGACTCCAGCTGCCATTCTTCATACTGCCATTCTTCATAGCTCTGTCTCGACTTTGCCTGCATCACTCTAAGTCTCTCCCCTTCAAGAACATACAAATGACCTAAAGCCCACCCCCACCCCCACCCCCACTCCACCAGCACTATTGGAGAATACCTAATAAAGATTCCATGACCTTCCATCCTGGGCTCCAAACATTCAGTATATAAGCCTTCAGGACATTAAGATCCAGCTTTAGTATATATATATATATATATATATATATATATGAAAGTCAGCTTATTTTGTGTGTATGGGTATTTGCCTACATGCATGTCTGTGCACTGTGTACATGCCAAACATCCTCAAAGGCCAAAAGAGAGCATTGAATCCCAGAGAATTGGAGTTGCAAGTGTTTGTGAGCTGCCATGTGGGTTCTAGACATTGAACCCAGGTCCTCTGGTAGAACAGCCAGAGGTTGTGCTGATGGTTCTAATGTTAATGTTTAAACTATCTCTTCACCTCCAGTAGGAGTGTTTATAAAGTTTCTTTATTTATAAAATTGATTAATCTTGCTAAAGAGCTGACAATGACTTAAGAAGAGCATGCCTCTTTCGATATTCTGTGTTCTTTGAACTCTTTCTCTCATGCTCCCTCACTCTTCCAGAAACAAAGAAAATTCTAGACTCATGGTGGGTCTCATGGTCTGAGGTCAACTTCACCATACACAGGAAACTACTGGCCTCAACCCCCTGAATAAACTTATCAATCGCTCTTCCCCACAAAGATTTCTCACTAAAATAATTCCCATTCTGGCCCATAAGTTAAGAAAATATTTTCATGGTTTAACATATTTTTATCTTAAGTTTCTTCAGCTTAAATGTTATTTTTGCTTTATTTATTGAATGTCCTAATCACACTCACGATGAACCAGGATTAAATTTGAATTATTCCCCAGGAAAACATTACGTTATCATCAATGATTTACCTGTGCCTCAAATTTTCCCATTCTCCCAAAGACAGCATCCCACCCTTCCCCAAAGACAATGCCTTTTTCTTATTCCTATCTCTGCACATGACCATCTTATATCACAGATATAACAGAAGTCCTGAGGCATAAATTCCTGAAATTCCCATTCTTCTGCCCACAGATTTAAATCATACCTGTACCTACACCTACCTCTTCCTGTCCAGTCTCAGAGCTAATTCTGTCAGCTGTTCTCATGATCCAGTTTCCAACCACAATGACTCCCTCTTGGATTAGCTGTAGGAATCTCCTCATCCTTCTTCTCATCAGTACCAGCCCCCCTGCCCCCTCAGGGTGTAAACATCATTTCATAAGCCTCCATTTAGCTATGCAATAGTGGTTGATTCTGAGATGTGTATGTGACTCATATCAGGGTCACAAATCAAATCACACTTTGGAGTTTTTTGTTTCTAGCAAAAAAAAAGATGGATTTTTAAAAGAGCATGGATTTTGCTTTTTCGAGATTTGAAGCCTAGACCTAGATAGCATTGGAGTACAGCAGGATGTTTGCCAACCCATGAGAGAGAGCTTAGACAAGAAGAAGAAAGAGGACCAGTAGGTGAACGGAGGGAAATTGCCTCCCAGTGACTTCAACAGTGACTAACACATAAATGCTCTGGGGTGTTTGGTTGCATCAGCTTTCTGCAAACTTCCTTTTCATTGTATTTCTTTTCCTGACACTTTCAAGGCAAATGTCTCATTGATACATGCCTTAATTTCCAGCCTCTTTACTCTCTATTCACTCCTAAATCCCAGTAAACTGCCCTCCAGTTTTCCTGAACCACCAGAAGCTCTATCTCTAAGTTCTCCTATGGCCAGGTGTTATTCCACTTGTCTGTAAAACAGGAAAATATTGGTCAGTCACTCCTCATTTTAAAATTCCTTAATCCTGTGAATGTCATTTAATCACTGATTAGTTTTCTTATTTTCTATAACTTCTTTTCTCTTCCCTTCCTCGAATCTTTTTTTTAATAAAAGATTTATGTATATGAGTGCTCTATTTTCATGTGTGCCTGCATGGAAGAGGAGGGCATCAGATTCCATTATAGATAGCTGTGAACCACCACTTGGTTGCTGGGATTTGAATTCAGGACCTCTGAAAATGCAGCCAGTGCTCTTAACCACTGAGCCATTTCTCCAGACCCCATTACTCAAATCTTAATTCTAAGCAGAATTTTATTCTTGCCTTATTACTTAAATATTCAGTCTTTTCTAGAGTGTTTCATCCATTGCCAAAATTCTATCAATTATGTTCTATTCTTTTTCCAGTCAATATGTCTAATTTCAGTCTTTTGGACTCTATTATTCTACAACTAAATGCTTTCAGACATCCTGTACTGAAAATGTAATGTAGTAAGCACCATCTTCCTCCAAAGACTGCTCTACCGTTTTCCTCTATTTTCTATTTCTCTGCTATTTCTATGTATATTACATCGTTTAACAACGACACTAGAACACCCAAACTTCAGACTACTCACTCCCAGCTTTTCTTCTGGTCTCTCTTCTTCTCCCTTTCTTATCACTCTGAATTTGTCACTTGAGAAAACTCTAGTGTAGTTTTCTCATAACAAAATCAGAGATACTAGTAATATTTGCTAACTGAAAAGTTTTCCACATGAAGCACTTTGTTAGATAGATTTTGACATACAGAATGCCTTAAGTAATCTTAGCTTGGTACTCTGTATTTATTGTTGTTCAAGAATATGTTCTAAAAACTCTATAACTTAATGGCTTAAAGAAACAACCACTTATGTTGCTCATAACTTTGTAGTTAGGTATTTTCCAGAGAAGACATCTTATCTCTGCCCACTGTATCATCAACTGGAGTGGCTGAACTGGTTTAGAGAATTCAATTGGAAAGGGGCTGGCTCACTGAGTGGTTGGCAAATCTGTGTAGGTGTGGCTGAGTGGGGCTGCCCAGGAATGACCCCTACACCCCACCCCTTCACTCATCTCCACATAGGCCTATCTGCATGTAAGATTGTCTCATAGCATGAGTTAAAACCCTGCGAGGGAAGATGTGGATCTCAAAGCAAGCAGCCCATGGCTCATGAAGTGGAAACGGTATCTGTGGCTTAGACATTGGCTAACGATCACTTCGATGACACTGTTGCTGAAGCAGTTACAGAGGCAGATAGGACCAGGAGGTGGGACAAAACACTTCTCAATGGGCAATGGGCAAAATGCCACAGAATCGGGATCTGACTAAGAACCGCCTCCCCACTACAGTGTCTCTCTCCCTGTTGCCACCTGTGTTTTTTTCCTCAGCCATGGCCGGCTCTTAGCTTTCAGCCTTTGTCATATTTCCTGAACTGTTGTGTCTACCTGTCTACTTTCACTGTCTCTATTCTTCCTCCCTTCCCTGCCACAATAACATTTCTTTAAAAATATGCTTACGTGATTTAAAAATCCTTTGATGGGTCCTTAGAATATGAATAATAATCAAAATCTGTAGCTTACGTCCATGCATATCCAACCAAACACCTCAATACTCTGAAACTCTTACTTAGACTCACAGGTTGCAGTAGGATATGTTATAATTTGAAGACAAAACTAGAAATACTGGAACTGTGAAATCTCTTAATACGCTTTGTTAGTACAAGATTGTCAACAGTTTGGACAACACATCCAGTTACATTTCTCTCGAAGGAGTTATAATTTTGCAAAGTTGGGTTTGAGTAATTCATGGGATTAAAAAAAAAGGTACTCTGTAAAATTCAGCTGGAATAGGAATTGGTGCTTTTTCGGTGTCTCAAACATATAGATCGGCACCATTGCCATTTGTAAGTGATGGTTAGGGATAATTAATAAAAATTACAGCTCTTGAGAGTGTTATACTCTCCAAAGTACACATTAATTGTTAAGTGCTGGCAAACCATCAGGACCGAAGCTTTTAGCTGCTGATTGAGCGCTATACATTTAGTCAACAGAATGGGTGAATGTTTCTTTTACTCTAAGGACTTCCATGAAGAAACAACTTAGTTACAGAGGACATCTTCCCTATGTAAAACTTGCTCCCGCCCTGAAGTGCCTAGTGAAGAGGAAAAGCTTGGTAGCAGCACAGAAAAGCTGTTCCGTGCCTAGTAATCTGCTGCACAGAGAGATCATCCCATTGACTCAATTTTACTCACTCTGAGTTCTTGGTCACATGATGTTTCCTGCTTCCTTTTCACATCTACAGTCCTCCTGTCTCAGTGTATCTTCTGGAACTTCTCCCAGGATCCACCTTGTACAAACACCTATTTTATACTTTAACCCAAACACCTGTCCATGGAGGGAGCTTTTTCGGCAGCCTCTGAAAGGGAGGCGCCTTAATCACCTCGCGGCATTCATTCTGTCTTCTTGTAGAGAGTAACTTGTTTATCCTGGTCCACATTGGACCATTATTTTCCAGACATTGGTGAGCATATTCAGTTTATCTTCATCCCTACTTTTGCCTTTTGTTCCTTTCTCCTCCTTCTACCTTTCCCCATTCATCCATGATTTTTCAACTCCTGCCTCTGAGGTTCTTCACCCTGTCTGCTCTCTATCCTGGGTATCCTTGGTACCTATCAGCTGATTCACCTTATACCCAGGCCTCTGCTTTGTTCTCATCTTCTACCAGCCCTTTCCTACCTTATCAACCACTTAGTCCAGCTCACAGTTTGTAAGGAGTGCTCCAGGGACAGGCTGTATCAGGGAAAAGTCCCGATTCCAGTGCTGAGTACATTATATTTAGAAAACGAGTCTCATTGGGGACCTGCATTTTAACAGCTCTGTCCAGAGACTCCTCACACAAAGTAAATTGTTGAGAGATGCTCTTCTGAACTTGGTGTCTTTGAAACCTGCTCCATGTTTTATATGGTAAGCTGGGACTCAAAGCCTTGAGCCAAAGTCATCTATCTTTCTGGCTCATTTCCTCTCTAGCTCTCACTTTAGATGGTCTTGGTATAATGGGATCCCTCTCCCTCTCTAGCATCTTTATCTGCTCCCCATTTTAACTTTGTCTCTCCTGAGCTTAGATTTCTTATAAACTGTTAATGTCCCCATAGTGGTCCCCACATGAGTGCTGGTTTAAGTCCTTTCCTATATTCATTCAGTTAGCCTTCATGAGGCTAATACCCATTTGAATCTTTCATTCCTGAACATTCAGTTCTCTTTTCACTTTTGCTGGTGTTATCTACCTGTTCTTCCTCAGCCATCTGCCAAGAGAAGCCGTGCTGTTTGTATTTTGATGCTAATTCTGCTTCTTCAAGAGGGGCTGCCCTCATGAAGAGTGGGTTACTCAGGTGATTTCATGTGAACCTTCTCCCCATTTTAACTGGTCAAATTAAGGCTAGAGCCTTTGATTGGGCAGTGGAAGGCAAAGGTGGGGCTAGAAGTTTTAGAGAGGGAGAAGAGAGGAAGGAGAAGAGAGGGATGAGGAGATAAAGACAGAGGAAGATGGGAAGAGGAGGTGGAAAAAAGATGGACCAGAACCACGTTACCTGGAGAAGCCACAAGTAGCAAGAAATCTCACAGCTGGGGAATAAGGTAGTGTAGTGGTAGATCTACCCAATCTAGGTGTGCAGCTTATAAATATTATAACTGAGTTGTGTTATACAATCATGGGCTTATTGGGGCTGGAGATGTACCACAACAAGAAGCTTTTGTAGTCAGTTGTCTCAAGCAACTAAATCCAAGGCACCCCGTGTGTTATCTGCTCTCTCAGAAGTATTTGTACTTCCAAATTCTCTTCTCATAAATGTCACTATTTTCTTCATTCAAATAGTCCCATTCTTTCTGGACTCCTCTTTTTATCTGTGAATGCTCCTTACAGTGATGGCCGGGTACCTCCTATTGTTCCTCAACCTGAGACATTGCAGTGTCCTGGGTCCGTTCCACACTCTTTCTTCTCATGAAGTGTCTTCTGTTCCTATGTGACACCACCTAACTCCTTTCAGATTCCATTTGAGTGTTGTTTAAACCCCAGGCGACCTATGACAGTGGGTAAGTCCTCAGTACAACTAGTTAATTAATTAATTAATTAATTAATTAGTAATTAATTGTTAATAAATGTCTACTTCCAGCCGGGAGTGTCCCAGACGTTAAAGCACAGAGTGACTCAGATATTCTTATACCCGAGGTCAGTCTCCTCACTTGTTCCAAGTTTTTTGCCACCTTTCTTAGGGCAATAGAGAGACATGTCTTTAAAGATACTTTTAGTTGTATAAACATACTAGTGTTGTATAAAAAGTATGAAATGGTTACTATGTTCCAGTTTTAGCATCCTAAGCATGATACTGTGTAGTATTATCTGTGACATTTCATCTTACCTCTGTGTATAGAATGGACACCATTAACTTCAGTTACAACACCACTTGTTTTATGTTATGAACGTTCCTCTATTAACACTGGTGGCAGATGCTTCACCTGCATTTACTACCATATATGAACCACTCTGAACGACAAAGTTTCTTCCTCTTAGTGACCATGGATCTTGGAGACTATTCAAATGTAGTCCCAATACATCCTGGTTAGATATTAGGTAGGCTGATCCAGCTTAAACTGAATTTTCTCACATTTATAGTAAGGTAAATATATCTTGAGGTGAAATTTAAAAAGAATCTCCTGTTTATTTTTTACATACATGCATAGTTGGAAGTGTATATGATTAATGAGGACTGTATGGGAGTGTTTGGAGGAAAAAGGGGTCGTGAATATTATAATTAAATTATAATCTCTATATAATATAATAAAAAGAAGCAAAAGTCTGTTGTGTTATTGGAAAGGGCATGCTCAGAAAGAAAAAATGATTATACAACATAATCTGACAAAACAGAAATCTACTCTTTCTGGACCTGTAGTAACCAAATTCCTCCTCCTTCTCTTGAACCCTATAAAATAAATCCCCAAGCAATAATTGGGACCCTTGAATAGCTTCATTCATGTGACTTACTGCTCCTTTGCAATATTCTGATCTTTCTTAATACTTTGCTTTAAATAAAGTTGGCAAACTGCTTGGGCCTTTATTTCAACCCTTTGAAGAGGCTAGAAATGGCCTCTAGGTTCTAGAAGAACCTAGAAATGGCCAGACCTGACCATTAGTGAGGACTTAGTGCTGTGCCCTCTGTTCAATGACTCAGGAAAAATGGAATTTCTCAGACATAAGGACACCCTGACTGCTTGTTACTTGAAAATTAATTTCTTCTTTTTTATGGAGGAAGAATCTTATCCTTAGGTGACTGTATATATATATATATATATATATATATATATATATATATATATATATATCAAGTATGTAAGTATTTAGGAATAGAATCCTCCTAGGTAAAGTGATTGCTTATGATTTTGAAAGACCAAGTTCAGAGTTGTATATTTACTTAGATAACTTGTAGAGTTATGTAGGAAATGATGAGAAAAAGGTATACAATAATATTCTATAAGATAAACAATAATTTTAAGGTGGAATTCAGTCAACCACCAAGTGTTTACTGAGTGCTTACTATGTGCCAGACAGGGTTATAAGTACACAGGGTTGACTAATGAGAAACTCAAGCAAGTTCTCTCTGCCCATTGACCTGGATTATACTTTTTTCAACTCCTCATACATTCTTGTTGTAAAATGGATGTCTCTCTAGGATCTCTGTCCATTGAAAATCCACTTGTGTACTTCAACTTCCAGGTGTGAGATTATGTTCAGTAAGAATGTTCAGGAGAACACTATACCATGGATATTATGAAGGAAGTCCCAATCCCCACCAGTGTCCTGTGAGAGTCTCTGGTGCTCACTCATTGGATAGCTTACTGCTTCCAGAGAGATCCTTGAAGATTTCTTTTGAGCATCTTTGTTTTCTCAGAGGTATATTGAACAGCTTATTGAAGTAAACAGCCTTTAAAGAATATGTAAATATTTAAAAATAAAACACAGAAGGCTATTTTGTAAGCAGAATTCATCTTTTAATGATCAGTATAGATACAGGACTCAGTAGCTGCATAAACACTTGGGGACACAGGGGAGGGGCACGGGCAGCAGAGCTATCATTAAAAGCTGAAAAAGAGAGTAACTTAAAAGTAGTTCACATGTAAGACAAAGGACATTTCCTCCATAGTATAAATGATTTTAATCACCTTCATCTGAACCATGACATTTATGCCTCAATTTTGCAGCAGTATCTAATCTTTACAAAATGACTTTGGAGTCTTTCTTCTTTTCAATTTTTAAAAACATATTCCCCAACAAAATAAATAATTAAAGTATAGATGAACTGTCAAAAGGGAACATTATTTTAATGCAACATTAACATTTTGGTAATTAACATGGAAGTTAATGCTTTTAGCAGATGTAACAACATTAGACTTGTAAATTTTAATTAAAGTTAATGGTTCATGATAGCTGTAGGGAGTAGGCATCCTCCATGGATACTGAAAGCATGTCTAATGCAATTAGAAATGCTAATTGTAGAAAAAAGGACACTACTGGCAATGCGTAGTCTCCATTTCTTACAAAAATTAGTAACTAGAAAACCCTTTCAAATGAGAAAACTATAAGTAAATTCAAGTTTACAGAACTGTTGATAATATATAAAGGACTTACACAGAAAGAATAAACTTGGTACATACTTCCCTTTCTCCTGGTAACTGTGTGAGATAATTCCAAGAAAAGTAATGAAGATTATTTTAGGGTTTCTATGCTTTGACAAAACACCATGACCAAAATCAATCTGGGGAGAAAAGGCTTATTTTACCTTAAACCTCTCAGGTCACACTCTGTCTTAGTTATAGTTTTACTGCTGTGAACAGACACCATGACCAAGACAATTCTTATAAGGACAACATTTAATTGGGGATGGCTTACAGGTTCAGAAGTTCAGTCCAGTATCACCAAGGCAGGAGCATGGCAGCATCCAGGCAGGCATGGTACAGGAGGAACTGAGAGTTCTACATCTTCATCTGAAGGCTGCTAGGAGAAGACTGACTTCCAGGCAGCTAGGATGAGGGCCTTAAAGCCCATGCCTTCAGTGACACACCTACTCCAACAAGGCCACACCTCCTAATAGTGACAGTCCCTGGACCAAGCATATACAAACCATCGCAAACTCTATTATTAAGGCAATCAGAACAGGAGCTCAAGACAGGAGCCTGGAGGCAGGAGCTGATGCAGAGACTATGGATGGGTGCTGCTTACTGTCTTGCTTCTTTTGACTTGTTTAGCGTGCTTTCTTAGAACACATAAGACCATCTGCCTAGGAATGGCACTGCCCTTAGTAAGAAAAAAAAGAAAGGAAGAAAAGAAAGAAAGAAAGAAGAGAAAAAGGAATGTCTTGCTCATAGGCTAATTTAGAGAGAGCATTTTCTCATTTGAGGCTCTTGCTTCAAAAATGACTCTAGCTTGAGTCAAGTTAATATCAAAAAACCAGCATGGACACATTTAGTAATTTTAAGATGAGAGTGAGTCCTTAATCTTTATTTTTCTCTGAATCTTCTGATGCGGAGTTTCTTTTCCAAACTTTTCATCTGGCTCCATCCTCTTAGGTCATAAAATAAGAGAGTGGGTGGTTGTGAGTACTAGAGAAAAAAATAATGCACACACTAAAATTTTTAATTGTTTCTTTTATTTTTGAGATTGCAATAAAATTATATCATTTCTTCTTTCCTTCCTTTCCTCCAAATCCTTCTGTATATTATTGTTACATGTGTATATGTACATGTATACAGATATACATTCCTAAATTCAACCTGCTCAGTCCCATAATCTTACTTGTATGCATATGATTTCAGGGCTGACCATTCAGTATTTGATAACCAGTTGGTGTGCTCTTCCCTGGGTAGGACTATGTCTCCCACTCTCAGCATTCCTTAGGTGCCTGTAGTTCTCTGTGTAGGGTGAAGCCTAGTGGTCTTTCCCTGTCCAGTCTGGCATTTATTTCTATTGTTGTTGTTGTTGTTGTTCAGCTCATGATTCGGCAGTCATGTTGGTGAGACTTTATGGATGTAGCTCCTGCTAGTCCTAGGGGACCCAGTCTCACAGCAAACTCTCTGATCTTTTGGCCTTTACAATCTTTTTGCACTTTCTTCTTCAATGTTCCCTGAACCTTAGATGTGGAAGTTGTTTGGTAGATGGATTTATTAGGACTGGACTCCACAACTCTGCGTTTTGAATGGTTGTGGTTTTCTGTGTTGGTTTCTATCTGTCACAAAGAGAAGTTTCCTTGGTGAGGGGTGAGGAATGCATGGTAGAATCCACTGTAAAATTTTAATAAATTCTTGTTAAAACAAGATGTAACAAAAGTAAGGATTCAATCTACATTAGTTGAATGGACTCGATTTTCTGAAATTAGCATAAACTTGTAATGAATATAAATGTACATTTAACATTATTGTATAATCTTGTTTATTATTATATGACATACATTATGTTTTACGTGTGAGTAGTATCTTTTTGAGATTTTTGTCCCTAAATACTACATTAAATCCCTAGAATCAACAGCACATGGAAAGCTAATGTTTCCATCAAGTAAACCTCCTTTCCAGGATAAACTGAACTCTATCTATCTAACTTGTGTCCTGCCTCTATTCGGTGCTAAGTTTAAAAAAAAAATTACAAATCTTCACTGAGAGTACAAAATACAGAAGACTCAAGCAGGATGAATTTTAAATATCAGAGGCTTTGGATGCTGGCACTAAACTAATAAAACACGGCGATGGGAGAGCTCGCCCTTCACTGTCAAACCTCTTGGGGCTGGTTGATGTTTGAACTTTTCTCACTTGCTCTAATAGAGGTGTGGTAGGGTCTGCAGAACTTAGAGACTAAGAGACCATTTTAAGTCCTTTTAACACTTAGTCCTTGGCTCAGTTTCCAGCCTACATGTAGACAAGCTCATTTGTGCTGCTAGTGAAAAGTAGTAGCCCCGAGGTTTATTGTATATTGAAAAAAAAAACTAATGGAATGTTGAGAATTAAACATTGCTTTCCAATTGGCTACTCTAGCAAGCTTTCTAATTGGCCAGTCTTTAGACGATTTCTTTAAAAATGATGAGAATTTCAAACTGTACAGACCCTGTTGGCAAGTGACCATCACCATCTCGCATTTCAACACATAAAATGCTGATTGTGTAATGTTTTTACTATGAATTTGAAGTCACTTTAAGTAATAATACCGACCCCTAGGTCAGGAATTTTCTGAGAATTGTAACTAGTGAGGTTGAGAGTTCAAATCTCATAAAACAATCATTAAGATGATTTTTTGTTTTTATAAGTTAGAAAGGTCAATCAAAGAAGTTCTATACTTTTGTTTATTCCTAACAGAGTGTGAACTTGTGTCCCATTTCATGCCACACTTGTCATTTTGTAGAGCACAGACTCTAATGCCATTAGAGGTAAAAATATACAACCACACACACAAAAAGGTAAAGTTCAGAGCACACACAGAGAAGGTAAATAATAAATTTGCTGGAGAGCGGGAATTTTAATTTGAAAAGGATCTGCTGCTCAATAGAGTGTAGGTGTAGTCATTTTTTCAGTCACCAATTTTTAGGCTTTTCCAAACTTTAAAAAGAATATATAACTATATATCAGCCTGCCAAATTGGTTTCACTCTGCTGTTGTCAAATTTGACCAATAAAAATATGCATGTTCCAGACACACAAGTAACATTTTAATATGCATTTCCTATACAATAATTATACTTTAAAATCTTTATTTGAGGTTTTAATGCATCCAGTGCAGTCCTTATGACAACTTTATCTCCTTATCCAAATCTATCCCTCTCTTCCATCTGGTACTCTTTAGAGGTTTTCCAGTTCTCCCTGGGTTGAAACTAGGGAGGAGAGGCTTGGGAAAGGTGCCTGATATGATGTATACATGGTCATCTCAGAATCTCGTTCCAGGCCTTCCATGCTGCTGTTCACATTCCCTTGGCCCTGTCTGATAGCATCAAGAAAGACTTAGAAGTCCTCTCCTCAAACTGGCAAGAAGGAAGTAGGAGCAAGACTCTATGCTCCAGGACATGGGTCTTCCTGATGGCTTCCAGTGACACCCCTCAATCCCCCAGAAGGCCATTCAGATACTCTTCCTGATGGTCTCCAGTGACACCCACACCATCCCCCAGAAGGCCATTCAGATACTCTGAACCCAAGGAACACAATATCTTCCCACCTCTTCCTCACCTTCCTCTTACTTCTCCATCTTCAGGCTTCTACCCTTAATTTGGGCAGGATGTTTACAGTTTTTGAGGAAATATATCACTCCCCCTTTAAAATTTGCTTATGTATTTTTTTCTATTTAAAACTTTTAAAGAAGACTTATCAGACATGAGTATTAAACTTATACTATTTACATTCCTTGTTCTTTCAACTCCTTCCTTGTACTCGCTCTTTCTCTCAAATTCATGACCTCTTCTTTATTTTTGTTGCATATAAACACAGGTACATACAAGATATAATTATTTATGATCTTTAATCACTCTGCTCTTGAATCAGAAAAATCTGTATTACCCATCTGTTGTATCAAAAAAACCTATTTTTGGAATGAAAAGCCTGAATATGAGACTTTTAGTTGCCTATTTTTGCTGTTTATTTTTACCTTTAGTCTATCCTGAGTCAAAGGTGGCTTGCCTCAAGCCAGAAAAAGTCCCCGTATAATGAGGACCAAAAATAAAATAGCTCATTTTTTTATCCATTTACTGTGCTACCACTTTTCAAACATCACTTTACTTAAATGTTCTGTTCAAGACTACTATATTTGTAGATTGAACTATTGGTCATATTTATTTTAAGAGTTATTTTCTTATCTTAATTGTATGTCTGTGTATGGACATATGCATGTGCATGTTAATACCCACAAAGGCTGGAGGCTTCAGATCTCCTGTAGCTGGAGTTACGGGCAGTTTGTGAGCCACCTGATGTGACCTGAGGTACCTAGTGGTCATGGGAAAAAAGTTTTATTTTATTCCAAAAGAGAAAGTAAGTCATTGAAAGGCATAGGTGCAGGGAAGCCACATACAGAGACTTACCTTTTCAAAGTGTCCCCAGTGCTGAGGGAAAAGTGGATTACCAGGAAGTCCCAGCCAATGAGCGGGACTAATGAGGAGGCTTCAGTGGGTGTGCAGATTTGAGGAGATAGAGGCTTAGGCTGAGGTAATATCAGTAATTAGGGCTGGGTCAATTCTAGAAATAGGTTTAACAATGACACTTGCTGATGGATTGGAGGGAGGAAGTAAAGGAAAGACAATAATTGAGGCGTGGGAGAAAGACAAGGAAGCCTGGAGAAGTCTCTTCCAGGCTTGAGATGCCTCCAGTACACATGAATAGGGACTAAAATGAATAATTCTGGAGCCTGGTAGAAGAATATAAGCTAATGAAATATATTTGGAGTTTAATATGAAATTATATTTGCTGTTCTGGATACAGAGACACAGCTGCAGAAACCAGCCAGCCTAAAGCTGCTACATTTAGAGACTGAGTCATGAGCAAGAGCCCTCAAAGTAGGCTAAGAAGGAGCTGTGGGAGAGGAAGCAGAAAAACCAGGAGGGAGATGACTTGTGCCAGCCAAGAAGTGAGTGTTACACGAAAGTGCCAGTAGGCTGAGTAAATTTAGCACAGGAAAGTATCTGCTGGATGTGGTACCTGAAGCAAGAGGTCGTTTTGATATGTTAGTATTATTTCTTGCTACCACCTGGTCTCTCCTGACATTAGTTTCTGGCCTCCTTCTCGGTGCAATTTTGGAAACACCCTTTGGTCCCTTCCCTGTCATCCTGTACAGATCTAAACCAATCCTGGCTTCAAGGCCATATAAATATAGGACATGATGTAGCTCAGAGACCAGGACCATTGTCTGCAGATAGCCCAGCCACACTGGAATTCTGTCTCTTGCCTATTTGTTCACACAATGTCTCTTTTCCCTGTTTCCTTCATTTGTGAAATGGAGAGAATAAATACACCTTCCCACACAAAGTCCTTAATGAAAGAAGCATGCGTTCTTTCTCTTTTTTCTTCCTTCCTCCCTCTCTCTGTCTTCCTTCCATTCTTTTTTCCTTCTTTTCTTTTTTCTTTGCATTAGCTGATGATTTCCTTTCCTATTGCTAGGAAAAAACACCATGGCCAAAGCAACTTGCACAAGAAAGAGTTTGTTGAGGATTTACAGTTTCAGTGGGTAAGTCAATGACTCATGTCAGGCACCACGAAGCAAAAAGATAAGCGGGTAGTCCTAACACTGGAGAAGCAGCTAAAAGTGGATAACTTTATCTTCAAGTGAGAGAGGCAAAGAGATAGATAGGTAGATAGATAGGTAGATAGATAGATAGATAGATAGATGGATGGATGGATGGATGGATGGATGGATGGATGGATGGATGGATGGATAGATAGATAGATAGATAGATGGATGGATATGGGGGGACAGAAAGAGACAAAATCAGAGACATACAGAGAAAGGGAGTAGAGAAAGAGGAGAGAGACAGAGAGGGAGACATACAGAGAGAGAGAGAGAGAGAGAGAGAAGAAGAAGAAGAAGAAGAAGAAGGAGGAGGAGGAGGAGGAGGAGGAATTGAATAGCATGGGCTTTTGAACTCCCAAGGCTAACTCTCAGTGATATATGTTTGCCAGTAAGACCATGCCTATTTTACCCAAATAGTTATACCAACTGAGGACCAAGTATCCAAACAAAAACCACTAAGAGCTATTCCCATCCAAACACCACAGCTGGGATTTTAAGAGAAGAATTTAGAAAGTCTACTGTGATTGAAAGAAACTCAGCATATGATACCGAAATCCACATAATTTATTAAAATTGTCTATATATTGTCAATATCTGATTAAAATATATCAAATGCATGCATGCAAAAATAAACATTTTTACTATACAAACATTTCAATTAATATAATTTGAGAGCTGTTTAACAAGTGTGCATATATCTATATCACTAACATTATGTCTACATTATTAACCCCATTAACAACTCACATGAAACATTTTGTGTTATTCTGAAGCAAGTTTCAAACATCAAATCACTTCGGTTAAAAAAACAAAACAGCAAGGAGTCATGTTCTTAAGAACGAGAATGGCAGGATATCAGAAAGGAGAGGTTAAAAAATAATTAAATAATGACTTTAAAATAAAAAAAGATTATTTGTAATGTATATTCTTTCTCCAGAATTAAAGTCAAGCAAACAGTGAAACAGGTGAATCTCTTTAGCTTTCAGAAAACAAAAAACAAAAAACAAAAACAAACAAACAAAAAACAAACAAAAAAAACTTTTCAACTTTCTTTCTTAGGAAATGTTTTAGTACATACTCTTGACTATTAAACAAAAGCAGTTGCTGTACCAAATACAAAGGAAAATGGGGAGTGAGGGAGAGGTGGGCTTAGTCCACTGTCAGTTCTGGGCCTGGCCAAGGAGACTGGGTTCCTAGGAAAAGTACAGAGTCTGGGATCTGTACATCCTGCACTTGAAGTGATCTTTAGAAGGACTTACTGGGGCTGGTGCATTGGCTCAGTAGGAAAAGCTCTTGTTGCCAAGGCTGAGCTAATCCCCAGAAGCCAGTGTGGAGGAAGACAAGGGACTTCTGAAAGCTGTACTCTGACACGCCTACAGCATGTGGGCAAGTGCACATGCAACAATAAGAAAAGAAATAATCGACAGTCCCTAAAGCAGAGGAGCTTCCAGATAGTCCAGGTTCGTGAGGTAGGTAGGATAGCTTTGCAATACTAATTTGACTTGAAATAACAAATTATAGTTCAAGTATTCGTCCATCTTCCTCCTTTGGAATTAATTTATAGATAAAACAAAAAAGACTTGGTTATAATTACAGACAGATCCAAATATAAATGTCATTTTGTGGTTTTGTTTGGAGGAATAATCTTTCGGAAACAATTAGCTCATGAGCATAGAGCCTTCATAAATGGGAGTAGTGCCCATTCAGAACACTTTCTTCCCTCTGAAGACTCAGAAAATTTATACTTTACAATTTGAAAAAAGTGCCCCCCTGAGAACTGGCCCATGTTGGTAATGGGATCTCAAAAACCTCCAGGCTTCAGAACTGTGAAAAGAAATTCCTTGTTTGTCAGCCAGACTTTTGTCACGGCAGCCTGAGCGCTGATGGAAATCAGTCTCTATTCTCCAAAAGTTCAAGTTTCGATTGTTGATGGCACAATGTGTATGTGTGTATGTGTGTGTGTGTCTGTGTGTCTGTGTGTGTGTGTCTGTGTGTGTTTGTATGTGTGTGTATGTGTGTGTCTCTGTGTGTACGTGTGTCTGTATGTGTGTGTGTGTGTCTGTCTGTCTGTCTGTCTGTGTGTGTGTGTCTGTGTGTGTGTGAAACTGATGGCAAGACAAGCCCATCACCATTCCCACCAGACAAACAAGGAATAAAAGCATCCCGCTGTGTTCTCAACTTGTCCTCCAAGATTCCTACATCAGAGATGAAAGCTGGATGTGCTGACGCATGCCTTTAATCCCAGCACTCCAGAGGCAGAGGCAGGTAGAACTCTGAATCTGAGGTTGGCCTTGTCTATATAGTGAGTTACAGACTGTCCAGGGTTACATAGTGAGATCCTGCCACACAAAAAAAGGCAAGAAAACAAACAAACACAAATCTAGTCCTTAGTGCAGCAATTTGGAGTTTTTGAGGGTGCCTAGATAATGAAGGCTCTGTATTCATGAAGGATTAATACCACTATTAAAGAGGCTTTGGGGAGTACATTCCCTGTCTTCCATACAGCAGTCTTCATCTCTGGAGTATACACCCAGCCTTGAACCTGAGGCCAACTTACTGGTACTTTGATCTATTGTTTCTCAGTCTCTAGAACTGTGAGATATAAATGTTTGTTCCTGATGAATCACCCAGTATGTGGCATTTGTTACAGCAACACAAAAAGAATTAGGCAAGTTCCATATACTATTTCTAGTTGCTAGCATCTATCAAGGATAATATATACAAGCTATGAAAGACAAGTTTGACTTTAATAAGCAGAAAGGAGGTTGGTAAAATTATACTAGAAAGCTGATGATAAGAATTTAGTCTTGGAGGCTGGGCAGTGGTGGCTCACGCCTTTAGTCCCAGCACTTGGGAGGCAGAGGCAGGTGAATTTCTGAGTTTGAAGCCAGCCTGGTCTACAGAGTGAGTTCTAGGACAGCCAGGACTACACAGAGAAACCCTGTCTTGAAAAAAAAAAAAAAAGAAAAAAAAAGAATTTAGTCTTGAGAAGACTAAATGTGTGGGGGGCACGAAATCCTGTTCCTAAAAAACCTTCCCCTTTAGCATGTTGCAGAACAGGTCTAATTGAAAATTTTTGATGCTGTCTCCTGAGTACTAGAGCAAAGGGTTTCTGCTCACCAACTGATTCCACTTCTGCGCCAGGAACCACATGTGACCACACTGGGGAACTGTCAGCCCCACTCTCTCCCACATCCCTGCTCCACTGATGTTCACAGTAGCCTGGCAGGTCCCCTCAGCTTATCACCAATTGGTGACACTTGAGTAGGTGAGTCTGATCACCGGAAAGTAGGTCACATACCTATGTTGTAGTGGCAAGGAAAATGAGCCTTTGAGTGTGCGTCTCACATTGGGAAGGAATGAGTCATGGCATTGGTTTCTTTCCCAGATGTGAGATTTAAGTGGGACGAGTGCTTATACACTGGTAGAATGATATTGAGAATATGAAATTATAAAATGATTTAAAGAGACTGAAATGATTGCATTGATACTGTATTGATACTTATTTTTAAACCCCTTGAATTCAATTCGTTAGAAATTTGGTTGGCTCCATTTTCATAGCACTGTATCATACAGAAAATAAATCTCACTCAGTGGCTGCACTGCCCCCACCACATCCTAAATATTGTAGTCATCCCTAAATTACAGAAATCACTTCCCAGTGGATCTAGCTGCTTAATACCTTGTCCATGTCACAGAAGAGTCAAACTCAACAGCTTGTGAGAACATTTCATGCTGTAGGAAAGATCCTGTCATGTCTCTACTTAGAGCCATGCCTAGACTTCACAGATGACTCAGAGGAAAGCCAGAGGCCTTCCAAGGGCTTCACTGATACACCATTATTGTCTCCTGTGGCTTCATTTTTTCCTCTTCCTCCTCTTCCTCCTCCTCTTCCTCCTCCTCTTCCTCCTCCTCTTCCTCCTCTTCCTCCTCCTCCTCCTCTTTCTCCTCTTCCTCCTCCTCCTCCTCTTTCTCCTCCTCTTCCTCCTCCTCCTCCTCTTTCTCCTCCTCCTCCTCCTCCTCTTCCTCCTCCTCTTTCTCCCCCTTCTCCTCTCTCCTCCCCTTCCTCTTTCTTCTCCTTCTCCTCCTAGTCTTATCCATTGTTTTTGCTGCGGCTTCTTGTTCATCAGTCATGGGCATCCAACTGCTGATCTTGTCTTCATCCCTTGGCAGTACTTGTTTGTCTTGGGAAGACACACTTTCTCAGATGCCTGCATAGCTAACCCTATCATATTTTCAAAAGCCTTTGTTTTACACTTCTCTGCCCAATGCTACTTATGTTATAGTTTCCTATAGTCTAACAATCTTATAGCTGCTATATATGGGACTATAGATAATTCAATTATGCTGTCTATTTTATCATAACTGAGAGAAAAATTTGGGCTAGCATAGAGTGTATGACATTTATGGCTAAGGAAGAATATGTTCTGAACATTACACCATAAACATCTTAATATTCTCATGTGTAACTGAAACTTGATTTATGACTCCAGAATTTATTGGTTATAAATCTAGAAATACTTTGAGAAGGAATAGATCTCAGTTGTTTCTTTGAAATTTTTGAGTTTATTTAATCTATGGTGCAGAATGCCATTTTGGCAATGAACATGTAATAATGCTATTTCTGCTGTACCATGCTGAAGCACGTTGCTCAAATTACTCTCTGATGACTTGTAAACTATTTCTCTGACCTGATTATAATCCATGACTCAGTGACAATGGTGAATGCCAGCTGACTAACTGGTGGAACATTCTTGAAGATGTGTTGTCTTCCTAGTTAATGAACTGTATTGCCTCCTGCCTCAGGGGAACAAGTGTGACCAGCCCCTCTTACCCCACCCCATGATGTTGTCATTTGGATGGATGGACTTAGGGCAAAGAGACCTACATTAGTTAAAACCAAAATATATCATAGCCAATTTTGCTAAGAACTAAATTAGCATTTGTACCTTTAACTCATTTTGACCAACTGCAACTCTAGAAAATATCAAAAGAAAAACCTTAGTAAGTTAACTACTTATTTACAGTATTTTTTATAGTCTATGTTCTTAGAGAGGCTGCCTGGGTTTCAAGGTGTCAGTCAAATACACAGTTTACATGAGCACAGAAAGCATGACTTACAGCACAGACGGCTTCTAGACTCTGAAAATTATGACTTTGGCTTCAAGTTTTATTAGAGTTATATAAGAACAATTAATTTCCTAGAAAAAGATAATTTTTCTTTTGAAGGGACTATTAATGGTTAATAATTATGTTAATATGATCCTTACACGTTTTAAGACCTTCATTTAACTGTTTCTTCTTCAATTGTATAGCTCAAACTTTACTGTTTAAGGTGTTTTTATTGAGATGCATGTAAGGACTCTGTAGACAATGAGCCTTCAGAATTTTTTTCTGTTTTAAGCACTTCACTTCATTGGAAGGCACACAAGACAGTCATGTGTGCCTCATGGATTGGCATCCTGTATGTCTGTAAATCAAGTCCAGCTTTCAACTTGACTACGATATGGAGTTCCCACCTCTTCCATTCCATCTGCTTCCCTTCCTCTCTTCCCTTTTCTTGCCATTTTTTTTTGAGAAGCCAATGTCTAGCTAAAAAATAGTGAGAAAAAAATTAAAGAGAATATTTTTGTTTTCCTCTAACTCCAAATTTGTCTCCTTGAAAAACAAATCACAAAACACCAAGGGTGATGCAGAACTTGTAGCTAGGAACTTTGACATATTTAAAGGCCCCAAATGTTTCAGACTGCCTTTGGCATGCACTGACTGTAATATATTATCTCTGGCTGTGAGGTAAAATATGAAATAATTGTCTCAATAATTACCTTAGAATTTTCTTGTATTGGGTTTTTGTTAGTTCAGTGAGGTGCTTGTTGGTTCAGTGAAAGAAAGAAAAGGAGAGGAAATTCATGCTAGGGCCTTCCCACCTGTGGTTATCTTGGGGCATGAAAGCTGCTTCTGAAATTTAAGATGGGCTTTGTTGGGTTTTGGTGGTTAATGGGCTTGTTCTAAAATATGAACTCTCTTGAAGGAAAGCAGTTCTGTTGGTAAGCCTTCCTCCCTTCATTCAAAATTTCTAGAACAGGTTTGCAATGTGATAGAAACACTAACTAGTCTGATCTGTTATCTACAATGTATGTGTTTATCATATACCACACTTATTTCAGTATATACACTATTATTATTTCTGAATTTAAAACTGAAATACTGAGTTGTTTAGATCTAATTATTTGATGAACTGAACTGGTAGATGAAGTTTTTGTTTTGTTTCTTTGTTGTTATTGTTCTCTAAAGTCTTCTACCCAGACACAAAATCTGAAACCTGCAATTTGTCCTGTCTCCACAATGTGCAGAGGTAAAAGACAGAGCAGAATTTGAGGGAAAGGTGAGCCAGTGATTTGCACAGCTTGAGGCCTATGCCATGAGAGAGAACCCACCCCTGACAATATTAATGATATTTTTCTATACCTGGGGATAGGAGCCTGGCATAACTGCCATCAGAGGATAGATTAAAGGAGCCAGAGGGGTAAAGGACACCAGAAGAAAACCTCCAAAATCAACTAGCCTGGGCCAACAGGGATTCATAGAGACTGAACTGCCAACCAGAGGGCATGCATAAGACAGACCTAGTTCCTCTACTCACATGTAACAGTTGTGCAGCTGGGTCTTCATGTGGGACTCCTAAAGCAAAAGCAGGGGCTGTGTCTGACTACATTGCCTGCTTTTGGATCCCTTTCCTCTAACTTTTCTAATAGAAGAAGATGCACCTAGTCTTACCACAAAGACTTGGTATGCCAAGTCTGGTTGATGTCCATGAGATGCTTCCCCTTTTCTGAGGAGAAGCAGAGGAGAGGTGGATGGAGGAGAGGTGAGGAGAGAGGAGGAATGGGGAGGAGAGGAGTGGAGAGAAGCTGTGATTGGGATGTAAAGTAAATAGCTTAATAAAAAGAATCACTAAAATTTGATATTCTGTCTAAAGCCATAGTGCTGGCAGTTTCAATCGGTGTACTACACACAGGAAGTTTTCTTGAATTGTTGCTAAATCTGCAAAATTTTAGAAGTGGAAAATGGTAAATTATCAACGTTCATGTTTATTTGGGAAAGAGCATTTGTAAGCATGTTACAAAGCAGAGAAAAACAGTCCATTTTTACAAAGTGTATCTGTATAGGGAAATATAAAACATACTTAGAAGGGACATTGTGTACCATTCATCAACGTGTCTGTCTGGAAACATTGTAACATGCAATGAATATTTAATAACTGTTTATGGAATAAACAGATTTAAATCGGGACAAACAAATTGAAGCATATTAAGTCTCAGATTGTTTAGAACACCAGTTTCTAGATGAGCTCCAAGAAGATGTGCTGCAGCCAACACAGCAGAAGGGCCTTGACTTTTTTCAGTTGATTGTGTGGTTAGAATCTTAGAAATTTTAAGTAGAAGTCTTCAGAGATAAATGACAACAAACAGTGGGAACTTCATCTCTCAGTTCAGTTTATCAAGTAGCTGGATCTAAACAACCAAGTGCTTTAAATTCATAAACAAAAATTATGAGTGTAATGACATAAACATGGTATTTTTATACATGTCTTTATTGTGGAATGGTCAATCCAGAATAATTAGCATATTATCATTTTGCATACTTATATTTTAGCATTTTTGAATATACAATGCATTGTTACTAATGATAGTTAACATGATGTATAGTAGATCAACAGAATTTATTTCTGTAATGAAACTTTGTAATCTTTGACCAACATCTTCCTCTTCAGTCTCTTATAAAACCCTTGGTACTTTCTTCATCTGTGAGTTCACCTAAATTCCACAAGCTAAATGGCATGAATCTCTGGTGTATGTCCATTAACATAGTGTCCTCCAGATTTATCTACATTGTTCCAAAGGCCAGAAGTCCTTTCCTTTTTAATGAAGATAATATCCTGTCCAGTGCATCCACCATGTTTTCTCCATTCCTTTGTAGATAGGTATAGGCATAACATTTTGCAACCTACTTTTAATGAGAGTTCAACCTCTCCTCTAGCCCACCACCCAGCAGATGTAGTGGAAGAGAAAAGTTACTAGGGTATGGTGGAAGTGGACCTGTTCGGCAATAGCTCTTTCAGGGTGAACTTGATACTCTTTGGCAGCAGTTCAGTCCTGTAGCAAACACCTAAATACAACTCAGCAGCTACAGTACAGTCCTTTCAGCAAACAGTCAAGACACTGGGCAGGAACCAGAAGTTCAATCCTGAAGAAACCCCTAGGCTCACCAACCGGCCTAGGTGAGACCTGTGGAGTCAGCGAGCTGCTGCAGGAAACTCTAGAGCAGTTCCTGGGCAAGTATCTGGGCAATGGTAGCATTGCCACAAGTTGAGCTCAACAGCGCTATGTAAGGTGACCCAATACATGCCTGTCTTTAGCCAAGAATAGCAAAGCAAAGCAAACTAAACCAATGCTCAGTGCTTGGCACCCACTGTCTGTAGGGTCACATTTATACTCCTTCATCAAGTGTTCTTTCACGTGTTTGCTATATCAAAACACCCTGTCACCTGTGTCTGCTACAGGAAAACATTCTTTCACGTGTGTGCTTTAGCAAGACATCCTTTCACCTGTGTGCCCCCAAACAACATTTGACATAACTGACTTTCCAAAGAAACTAGAAGCTTCCACTTTGGATGGGCATTTAGGTTATTCTCACACCTTGTCTGCTGTGAGTAGTGTTGCATGGCCAAGAGAAAGTAAATAACCTTTTTGCTATCTGATAGTGTTGGAAATTGACCTAGATTTGGTGTTGCTGGGTCATATGTTAGGTAGATATGTTTTTATTTTTTTCCTCCACTGAAGCTCAAGGATAATTTTGTTAGAGTTTCTCAGAAAACTTTAGACAGGTAAGCTGTGTGTCTTGGCACCTGCCTGGAGGAGTTTGGAGAGAGAAGACAAGCCATGTTGTTTGAGGCAAGCTGACAAGAAGGTCAGCCACATGGTGGCAGGCAAGTTCATGGTGGAGAGCCTTGCTTTAGAGAAGTAAGGAAACCCAAAGAGTTAGAAAAAGTGTTAGAACAGAGATAGAAAAAAAGAAAGGAAGAAATTGACACTTTTCTGGGTAGTCCAGACAAATTGCTGACTTGTAAAGTTGTATGCCTCTGGCCCTTTAAGCTATTTGGTTAAGGATCAGGAATTCTGGGGAATAATGGAACATTTATCTCATTGAAGGGATAACTATTCTGCTTATCTCCTGAGCATGGTTTAAGGCAACCCTACCTTCTAGAGTAGTCCTGCCTTCTTGAGGAGTGGTCCTTATCCAGGTCATTGACCCAGCATGACTAGAGTGTCCAACCCTGACCAAGGATTCTATTCTTTTGACTAAAAGTGCTATTTTTCCCTAAATGGGCTTTTCCTATCATGTCATTTCCCACCTTGGAGAAGTAATTCTCAAATAATTTATGAGATGGGCTGAAATTGTAGAATATATAATTATAGTATATTTAGGATATATATACACACACACACATATATATACATATACATACATATATCTACATATATATGTATATATATATATATATATATACACACCATATATATATATCTCACATGCACACACACACACACACATTCTATTTTCACCAAATTTAGAAATCTAGTTCCATCAGAAGGCATCAGCCTCTGAACCTAATGGAGTTCTAGTCCCTCCCCTTACTTATAGCCTTTAGACAGATGTGCTCAACAAGGGGGAAATAGGAAACCAGGGCTCCCTTCTGACATTCTTGGCCTGAGAACAAAGGGTGTTTCTAGGACTGCTGTTTCTGGGGTCCTTTCCCTGAGCTGGCAGTGGTTTCTACCTCCTGCTCCTGTCATTTTCCCCTCTGAAGATTTTTTAATAGAGTTGGAAAAACAACA
>NW_021604679.1:1099215-1102984 GCF_004785775.1 Grammomys surdaster
CCTCCTCCTCCTTCTCCTGCTCTTCCTCCTCCACCTGCTCCTCCTCCTCCTCCTCCTCTTCCTTCTACTTTTTCTTGAAACTTAGTTTCCAAATAGACTGCATTAATTTGCATTCCTGACAATAGTATGCACAGATGCCCTTTTCAACATCTCCTCACCAACACTTATGGGATTTCAACTTTTAGGTTTTAAAAATAATTTATTCTAATGTCAGGTAATATTTCAATGTGCTGTAACTAGCATTTCCCTGTTGAGTAGTAACTTTTTTGTATATCTACAAGTTAAACAATATAGGACAACTCAACAATGGGAAAAAGTGTGACTCTGTGTGTGTGTGTGTCTGTATAATCTGAAAAAAAAAATCAAGACTTTTTTAAGCTCAGCAAGACAAGTCTTTTTTTTTTTTTTTGCTTTTTAAAATTTTTTACTTTTTGAGATTATAATACAATTATATCATTTACCCCTTCCTGTCCCTCTCTCCAACCCATTCCTATACCTCTTCATGGGCTCTTTTTCATTAATTGTTGCTACATAGATATATGTATATGTATATCCATTTATATATAATGTACATATATTTACTTAAATACATAAGTGCAACCTAATTAGTCTGTAAAATGTTATTTGTATGTATGTTTTCAATGACCAGGTGGTGTGCTCTTCTCTGGAGAAAACTATCTGTCCCACTCCCAGCATTCCTTATTTAATTGTAGTTTGTTTGTTTGTTTGTTTGTTTGTTTATTTAAAATGTTAATCAAAGGCTTTATAAGTTTGATAATGCTCAATAACAAGATGCCCATACATCAGAAACGTTACCCAATACTCAACCTAGATATACCAACTACCTTTGACTGGCAGAGACACGTGAACATCTGCCTCCATGGTCCTCTTTCTCTTCCACTGGTTAATTGTAGTTCTTTGTGTATGGTTGAGGCCATCACTCCGGCATGTCTCTTGTTCCTGTTTATCTCATGTTCAGGCAGTCATGCTGCTGAGGCTTTATGTAGCTTCCTACCATTCACAATCACACAGCCTACTTCCTATTCCTCTGGCTGTTACAATCCTTCCTTTTCTTCTTCCTCAGTAACCTCTGAGTCTTAGGTGCAGGAATTGTGCTGTAGAGGTAACAGTTGGGACTGGGCTCTACAACTCTTTATTTTAATTAGTTGTCGGTTCCTGTAGTAGCCTATGTCTTTTGCAAAGAGAAGTTTCTTTAACGAGTGGTAAGGACTATACTTACCTGTGGGGTATAAAGTCAAATATTTAAAATGAAATTAGGAATTGTGCTGGTTTAATAAAGTGGCAGTTATAGGTTCTCCAAGATTCATCAGGCCACTAGCACTGGATAGTTGGTTGTTTTCAGTAAAAGGCATGATTTTCTCCTGTGGAACAGATGTAAAATCCAAGTATACCACTGTCAGTTGTTGTCACTATCTATATGTACCACTATGGTTACCCTTAAGGTTGCTGTGCCATGCTGATAACCATTGTATTTCATAGGCATCATAGCTGCATAGGACTGTTGGTTGCTTCCCTTCCTTGGAAGCTTGCATGGTGACGTGTGGTACCATGAAAAGCTATGTATCAGGGAGGAGAGATTCAGGTCAATTCCAGATCAGGAGCCTCTGAGCCCTGTGTATGAATTGCATGGTGTTTTCAATACTAAGGACTTACTTTGGGGATCAACCAAGGGCAATGACAATAGCCTGTCATGCTTTGGGAGTCTCTTGGACAACCCAGACTAAATAATAAAAAGAAGGCTTCTCATGCCTGGTTTTGGGGGTGTTGGTAGATGGCCCCCGAGTCAGGTCAACAGGCTAAATGTGGTCTGTGCCACTGACTCGAGAATCTTCTCCCTCATCTGTGGCCATAATTAGAAGGTTTGATCTTTTCACAATGTTGCATATTTTCTGTACATTCCTCTTCTATGTTTTTTCCCCCAGTAAGACAATGATTTTTACAAAAAGTATGTTCCAAGATCTAAACCAGTATAGTGAGCAAACTAGGCCAGGATGGCTCCTGTTTTGTTATTTTTGTTTTTGTTTTTATTTTTGGCCCCAGTGTAGGTGACAACTGCCTCATCTCATTGGTGGTAGCTCAAATTCACCAGTTCATGAGATTGACTAATTATCACAAAGGAGAAAGGAAGAGGTCAGGAAACATGAGTGTTTGCTCAGCTAACCAACTTTAATAGAAAAAGAGAAAAACTACACTACCTTTCATTGGAAAAATTTCCCCATAATTTCTGCCTTTTTATTACACATTTTTTCAGACTTAACCAGCATGTTTCATTGTTTGAAGTTTCTAATGCGGTAAATTATTGCTATGATAAATGAAGGCTGAAGTGTGGTTTAAGGTAAGCCCACCTTCTTAGCAGTAATTCCTTGACCATGTGACTGGTCTGTTCTAACTGGAATGTAAAGGTTTCATCCTGGCCGGAAAGCCTACTGTGTTGACCAGAAGGAGTTTTGTCTTATGGGCCTTTGTTTTTGTCTTCTCCTCCCAGAAAAGGTAACCCTAGAATGATTTGGGAACCAGATCAGAGATCTGGTACCCAAACACTTTGACATACCTGGTCTTTAACAAGGATGAGGCCACCAAGAATCCCAGGGACATTATTGTCTGTTACCCAAGAAATAGTTACTTTTCTTTAGGGTCATTTAACCATGAGCTGCCTAGCCAATCCCCCACCCCCACCCCTTCCGCCCCTCCCCACCGGGTCCTTATCACTCTCCTTCCCCTCTGAAGAGAAAACAAGCTACCCTTTATGGGATCAGGGCAACAACTAATCTGGCTTTTTCCTTCTGGATGAGGTCATCAGGTACAGTCAACTAGCCTTCTAGTGGGCCTAGGTAAAAAATGACAACAGTGCCTCAGCAGTTAATTTGCATAATCAGCTACAGGGAAGAGAGGAAGTTCTTGACTGGTGACTGGAGCATGCTGTGAGGGAGAAAGGAGACTCCATTAGCATTACAAATACTAAGCAGGAAGTCAAGAGAATCCATAAGAGACAATTTTTAAAAGATCCAGATCAGAGTCCATTAAAATCTCTTGATGGCCTTACTGGAGCGGCTCCCTATTGGGAGTCTGCTCATTACTCTTTGGTCTCCAAGACTGATTTCCACAGTGATGAATCCAGCATCTACTTTTCAGTCCTTTTGGTAGCTGTTGGGGTGGCTAGTATCATGGTGCTATCCTTCCCATATGGCTTCTAGATAGGTAGAGAAAAGATATTTAACCATCACTTAATTTTTAGGTTAAAACAATAGTGGATTTGTCATCTCTGTTATCTGTAGGTGTTGCCATAAGCTAAGGAGTAACATCTTATATATGAACATTATTGTCCTTATCAAGATGAGTATCATTATTGAGAAATAATCTAAATAATTATATAGTTATATGCAGTGCAGTCCTGGTAATAGAAGACTTGTTTGATGACAAGATATCAAGACATGTCCAATTGGGACTCCACTTCCCCAAATACATACACACACACACACACACACACACATGCACACATATATATATGCATATATATGCTAGATGAGGTCATCAGGTGGTTACAGACACACACACACACACACACACACAAAACACAAACACACACAAACGCCTAATGTTTGGGGAATACTCCATCCTTTGGACGACAGTTGAACATTTTAGTTTTACACTTCCCTTCTAGGAATATAAGACCATTCAGGTAGCCAAATTTAATTCTTCCTTCCTTCCTTCCTTCCTTCCTTCCTTCCTTCCTTCCTTCCTTCCTTCC
>NW_021604679.1:1102994-1111001 GCF_004785775.1 Grammomys surdaster
TCCTTCCTTCCTTCCTTCCTTCCTTCCTTCCTTCCTTCCTTCCTTCCCTCTTTCCTTCCTTTTTTTTCTTTCTTTCTTCTTTCACGTTTAGAACTGTGTGATTCAAGAACCCAGTCATAATGTCTGGCTGTGGGTCTCAGAATCTTTTCCCTTACACTGCATGAGGAAGCGTCTCTGATGATAATAAGGCATTGAATAAGGCATTGATCTATGGGTATAGTAGATTATCATTAATGGGGCTTTACTGTTTGTTAGGTATAGGACTGAAGGCTACATGTAGGTACCAGCTCAAATTTTCCATGTTTAATCAGGAGTGTGGATGTTGCCCTCAGCAATGGGACCCCACTGTCAGTTTTCTGAGAGCATCCCATTGTCTTAGCCACAGCTTGGGTTGTTTCCTTGGGATACCCTTGGCCAACATCTCAATTAAATATAATGCAGTCCTGATACTAGAAGACTTGTTTGGTGACAAGACATACTCAGTTGGGACTCTATCTCCCCCCCCCCCATTAGGAACCTCACTTGGATTGCCCTCATATATTTTAGGGAGTTTCTTCTGCCCTAGGCTTTCATACCATCCATTAAATACCCCTCAATTGGAGCTGTCTCCACATTTTCTTCTCCCTCAACTCAATATTCCCTTCCCCTTCCCACCTGATTGTACCATGTGTATCCCCGTACACCCCCAGTCAACCCATGAAACCTACTCTATTTTCCCCTCCCAGGGAGATCCATGTGTTCTGCATCTAGGTCCCTTCTTCTATACCTAACCAGCTGCTCTGGGATTGGATCTTGGTTGTCATTTATTTAATGGCTAATATTCACATATAAGTGCATCCATACTATATTGATCTTCTTGGATCTGGGTTATCTAACTTAGGATGATTTTTTTCCGTCCCATTTGTCTGATGGTTTCATAATTTTTTTAACAGCTGAGTATTACTACATTGTGTAAATATACTACATGTTCTTCATCCATGTTCTGTTAAGGGACACCTAGATTGTTTCCATTTTCTGGGTATTATCAATAGAACAATAGTGAACATGGTTGAGCAAATGTTCTCCAGGTAAAATGGAGTGTCTTTTGGGTACATGCCCAAGAATGGTATAGCTGGATCTTGAGGTAGATTGATTCCAAACTTTCCGAGGACTACCCATATTGATTTCCATAGGGGTTGTACAAGTTTGCACTCCCACCAGCAATAAGAGTGATTGCATTGCTCCACATCCTTGCCAGCATGAGTTGTCACTTATGTTATTGATCTTAGCTATTCTGACAGGTGTAAGATGGAATCTCAAGGTAGTTTTGATTTGCATTTTTCCAGCAGCTAAGGGTACTTCTTTACATGCTTCTTGCCTGTTTGAGATTCCTCTATGGAGAATTCTCTGTATAGATCTGTACTCCAGTTTTAAATTCGAATATTTGTTTTCTTGATATCAAGTTTCTTGAGTTCTTTATGTATTTTGGACATTAGTCTTCTATTGAATGTGGAGTCGGTAAAACTCTTCCCATTCTGTAACATGCCACTTTGTCTGAATGCGTGTCCTTTGCCTTACAAAAGCTTTTCATGAGACCCCATTCTTAAATTGTTGATTTAAAATTGTTTAATTAGTACCTGAGCTATCAGTGTTCTGTTCAGAAACTTGTCTCCTCCGCCAATGCATTCAACACTATTCTCCATGTTCTCTTTTATTAAGTTCACTGTATCTGGTTTTATGTTGAGGTCTTTGATTCACTTGGACTTGAGTTTTGTGCAGGGTGATAAGATTGAATCTATTTGCATTCTTCTATATGTAGACATCCAGTTTGACTAGTATCATTTGTTGAAGATGCTTTCTTTTGTCCAGTGTGTGTTTTTTGGCTTCTTTATCAAAAATCGGGTGTACATATGTATAGATTTATTTATATCTGGGTCTTCAATTTACTTTTAATGATTAATGTGTCTGTTCTTATGTCAATACCATGTTTTTTAGTACAATCTCTCTGTAGTACAACTTGAAATCAGGAATGGTGACACCTCCCGCATTTTTTTTTGTAATTGTTCAGGATTGTTTTAGCTATCTTGGGGTCTTGTTTTTCCATATAAAGTTGAGAACTGTTCTTTCAATGTCTGTGAAGAATTGTCTTGGAATTTTGATGGGGATTGCATTGACTCTGTAGATTCCTTTGGTAGGATGGTTGCTTTTATTATGTTAATCATAGAGATTCATGAGCATGGGAGATCTTTCTATCTTCTGATATCTTCTTCATTTTCTTTCTTCACAGACTTGAAGTTTTTAATCATATAAGTCTTTCACTTGCTTGGTTATAGTTACCCCCAAGATATTCAGAATTTTTTCAGACTATTGTGAAAAGTGCATATTTCCCCGACTGCTTTCTTAGCCATTTGCATATTGGAGGGCTACTGATTTTTTTTTTTTTTTTTTTTTTTTTTTTTTTTTTTTGTTTTTTTTTTATGCGTATCCCTGGCTGTCCTGGGACTCACTCTGTAGACCAGGCTGGCCTCGAACTCAGAAATCCAGCTGCTTCTGCCTCCCAAGTGCTGGGATTAAAGGCGTGCGCCACCACCGCCAGGCTTGATTTTTTTTTTTTTGCATTGATATTATATAGAGCTACTTTGTTGAAAGTGCTTGCCAGTTGTAGGAATTCTCTGGTGAAATGTTTAGGGTCACTTATGTATACTACTATATCATCTGAAAATAAAGATACTTGGATTTCTTCTTTACCAAATTGTATCCCTTTGGTCTCCTTCAATTGTTTCATTGCTTTACCTAAAACTACAAATTATATTAAATAGGTGTGGAGAGAGTGGTCCACCTTGTCTTGTTCCTGATTTTAGTGGAACTGCTTTGACTTTCTATTTAACTTGATTTTGGCTGTAGGCTTACTGTAAACTGCTTCTATTATGTTGAAATGTTTCTACTGTTCCCTAATCTCTAAAAGACTTTTATTATGAAAGAGTACTGAATTTCGTCAAGGGCCTTTTCTGCATCCAATGAGATGATGGTATATGTCTTTTCTTCCAGTTTGTTTATTTGGTAAATTACATTTATTGATTTCCCCTGCATGTCTGGGATGGAGCCTAGTTGATCATGGTGGATGGTTCTTTTTGATATGTCTTGAATTCAGTTTGTAAGTATTTTATTGAGTAGTTTTGCATCTGTGTGCATAAGGGAAATTGGACTGTAGTGTTTTTTCTTTGTTGAGTATTTATGCATTTGGGTATCATGGTAACTGTAGCCTCATAAAATACATTGTGCACTGTTCTTCTCTTTCTATTTTGTAAAATAATTTGAGGAGCATTGGCATTTACTTTTCTTTGAAAGTCTGTTAGAATATTGCACTAAAACCATCTGTTCCTGAACATCTTTTGTTTGGGAAACTTTTAATGATTGCTTCTATTTTACTAGAGGTGATAGGTCTATTCAAATTACTTATCTCATCCTTATTTAACTTTGGTAAGTGATACTTATTAAGAAAATTATCCATTTCTTTCAAGCTTTCCAATTAGGTAGAGTACAGGTTTCTAAAGTATGTCCCTATGATTCTCTGGATTTCTTCCTCATCTGTTGTTATGTTTTCCTTGTCATTTTCTGATTTTTGTTAATTTAGATAAGAGAGGAGTAGACAGTAGGAAATAATCATGATAACTTGAGGGACACTGACTTAAAATTGCGCTAAAGCATCACTCGCTCAAGTCCTGGTGCTGACACACATTCCAGCTTGCTTGAATAGCAATTCTGTGAGCATAGCCAATGGCATTGCTAAAAACAGCCAGAATGAAAATAGCAAATGTCAGACTGGATGCGGAGCAACTGAAAACCGTACACTTTAAGGGGGATGATGCAAAACTGTATGGTCCTTTACATGAGAAGATTTAGAATATATAACAGTAATCTTTAGTGAGAAAAGTTACGTGAACCTAAGGGGCTTGGCTGAAGGAACTTTCAGGGTAAGAAAGGGGGATTAATTAGGTTAAACAGATCTGTGTATGTATGTGTGTATGGCTGTATGCCTGTGTGTGTCAGAAGTCAGTCTGTGAAATTAATATATTTGTGCTCTGTATAGTATATGACCATCTTTCAATATAGCATTCTTAGAAGGAAACATTACATTAATTAGCTCATAACTATTTTAAAGATAAAGTAATAGTCTATAAGGGTTTTTATTTGGAGAAATGTAATACTTCCATTTTCTTCTTAATTATAACATCAGTCAGATAGTTTATATGCTTTATCTCTTTCAACACATACAGTCCCAATATGTGTTAAATATCATATTAATTTTTGTTACTATTACAAAAGCCTCTGAGAAGCAACAGGAAGTGGGAGGATGGTTCCAGCTCACTGTTTCTGAGGTTTTACTTCATCGTGAATTACTCCATTGGAATTAGGCAAATGATGGTGGAATATCATGAGGAAGTACATGCCAGGGGAGGGCTGTTCACATTTTGGCTGCCAGGAAGCAAGAGACAGTGACAAGAGGGAGGCCTAACCAGACATACTCCACAGAGATGCACTTCTAGGGAACTCTAACTCTGCTCTACCATCCTCACTCTGCCACCTGTTCCACACAACTGTTATCTGCTTGGACGAAATTAGAGCTCTCAAATCTAATTGTTTCTGGAGCCTGATAAACATAGCTGGAGTCTAGGACAGACTTAGATACTAAGACTTGGAATACATTTTAGAAGCCTACAGTTTGGCTGAAAGGAAGAAGAAAAATCATCCCTGATCCATGATGCTCAATAGCAGAGCTGGGCAGTAAATGCCACCCTAGGGAAGTCCTTAGACACACGATAAAAATTTCAGTCTTTCTGTTTGGGTTTGCTCTTCATGCCCAGTGTGAACTATTACTGTAGGGTTGTAGGATTCTCTGTGGCCTTGAGTTTTGGAAAATACAGAAAACTATGGTCCTATCCGCCCCACCCCCCCAGCTCATATTAGGGCTTATGGATGATTCCAAGCACATACCATTGTTGAGTTTCTACAGGAAGAGAAGCCACTCTGACTCTTGTAGATTGACCTATCCCAGTTAGCATACGACCCAGGCTGTGAGAGTAAAGGCGTATAAGAAGTAGAAACACACAGAGGAACAAGTGGCCTGAACACACTAATCCCCCCTGCCCCCCACCCCCATCCTGCCTGTCACCCAACTACTCTGTCACCTTTCTGTCACCTCTTCCACCCCAACAGAAGGAGATACTCATGACCAGATGTCATTTGGCTCTAGATGGATATGGCATGTAACATAAAACTGGGTAGGACTCCTGTTCTCATAGGCATGGCAACCTCATTTAAATTGCCAGACTAAAATTGAGAGCCAGAGGATTCACTCCTGTGACTGGGAAGGCTGTTAGAGGGTGGCTCTGAGTGTGGCTGAATCAAGACAGGACATTTGACTGCTCAGCTCTCCTTCTTGAGTATGAACTCTGTTACTTGGCAGGCTTCCCCTGCCTCTGGTTGAGAATCACTCCAAGTTCTGGGGTCATATTCCATTTGCTCTTATTAATTTCAATAAAAGTCCATGCAATTAAGCTAGCATGGAACATGGTGATTTGTTAGCGTCACCTTTTTTTTTTTTTATGTTTGCTCTGCTTTCCCCCTTTCTGTATAGGAAGTGTGGAAGTTAAGGCCAGGTTCTGCTTACTATCACCTGGAAGAACATTTTTTTTTCTTTTTTTTTCAGGAATCCTTTTTCCCCCTGAATATTCTTTTCCACAATTAAGATTAAAAGATACTTGGTGATGACATGTGCTTTATTTACAATGATCAAATCACTAGATGCTCATTTAAACAGGATTTAGTCTAAATTACCTTTGCAGTGTTAAGTTTTAGTTATTTTTAGATTTAAAAAATTAGTGTCTAAGCCTTTGTTTCTCTCTGTGTCTCTACTTTCTGTCTGCTCTCTCTGGTCTCTCTCTCTCTCTCTCTCTCTCTCTCTCTCTCTCTCTCTGTGTGTGTGTGTGTGTGTGTGTGTGCAAGATACAATGCACATGTGCAGGTCATAGGGGAACTTTGGAGCATCAGTGTTCTCCCTTCACCACATGGGGGTCAGGGATGGCACTGAGGTGCTTTGCAGCAAGAGGCTTTAACCACTAGGCCATCTTTCCAGTCCTTATTGAAAACATTTTGTTTCTCTTATCATAAATATTGTATTGCGTTTTGCTCATTTTAAGATGGTTTAGAAGATGCATTTGAAGCTCACAGAAGTTCATGTTGAAAAATGTCCTAGAACCAATGAAGAACTCAGTAGAGTCCTGGCGCTTTAGAGAAATGCAATAAATGCGTCCAGGAAAGGAAGAAGAAAAGAAGGAAGATGGAACAGTGGGACAAAAGGAAGGGAAGAAGAAAGAAAGGAAGGAAGAAGGATGAGAGGACAAGAAAGAAACAAGGAAGGGAGAGAAGGAAAGAAAATAGGCAGAGAGGGAGGGACAGACATTCAGTAGAATGTGACAGAAAAGGGAAGAGAGTATGCTAGACAGTTCTGAGGACAAGTTATGGCTTCTTCCCCAAACAAATGCATAATTTAAAATCTTTCTTTGTGGGAAATATCTTCAAGTTTGCTTTTCACAGATTGCTGTAGTTGACTCTTAAATACCCACTCCCCCAAAGTTCCCTGGATTAAAGGTCTAACACCCAGTCTGTGTTACTGGGAGGCAGTGGAACATTAAGAGATCAGGGCAAGTGAGCTGTCCTTAGGTCATTGGGGTCATGGTCTGATGGTGGTAGTGGGACCCCACTCTCTTTCTCTTTTCTCTTTCACCTTGCTAGGAGATGAGCTGGAATCTTCTGCCCGTGCTTAGGCCATGATGTACTGTGCAATTACAGGCCTCAGGGAAGGGGAACAATTGATTATGGACTGAAACCTTCCATACTAGAGTCAAATAGACCTTTCTTCTTTTTAAGTTGCTTAATCACAGGAACTTATTACAGGAATGGAAAGCTAACACATGTATGATAATATCAATAGTTTTAGCAGGTCAATAGTGTTCTGACTGCTTCTGAGTAAATCAAAACAAAGATGCTCCATTCCCACGTCCACAGTCTCCCACCTGTGTTCCTTCCCAGTGGGAGGAAGGGCAACAAGACAATGGTGCCTTTGGCCTTCATTGAAGGCATGCACTTTGCTGTTTCCTTGCTTAACTTCACACCCTACTTCATGTAACACTTGCGGAGAGAAGCCTGTACCACTCCGTCTAAGGATTCTCCCTGTTGTTGCTGCCTTTGGAGCAGCTTATCCTTTGCTCTCTCAGGCTGTCTAGTCATCCCCATAGGGTGCTCATTAAGTTGGTGTAATGTGTAGCTTACTTCTGAAACTATATCCATGATGCCAGAGATATCAAAGATCAAAAAACATTTAAGAATCAAAGCAATGAAAGCCTGCATATTAATTACAAGTTCCAGTTCAAAAATAAACGTGGTAGGAGTCATTAACTTTAAAATGAGAAGGCTCAAAATGTATAGCTAAGACATGAAGGTAAAGGAGAGCAGAGTTAAGTCCCCGCTCCCAGAAGGGGAGGGTAAACTGACTGAGACCAACATTTCCCCAGAGCTACACTGCAAACAAACAAACATGTAAACGGAACAAGTTTTGTTTCCAGGCAGGTTACATCTAAACCAGGCCAGAGAGAGGAAGTGCATTCCATTTTAATGTTTCGTGGGAACAGAAGATTTGATTGTTTACCCTGAAAGTTTACACCAGATTATAGGCCATGTCTTTTTTTTAAATCATTTAACAATTTTTTTTTGAGATTATACTGTAATTTCAACAACCTTCCCTTGCTTGATCTTCCTGGACACTGTTCTTGTTTCACTGGTCCCCTGCCTTTTGTGTGGAGAGCGGTGAGCCTTTTGTGCACAGTATATTCTTGCTCCCTTTCCTCATGCAGGCTGGAAGACCTGCATGTAGTTTGTTACAAATCCTTGGCACTTCCACTGTCCACCTTACTCCTGTCTCTCTCCTTCTCCTTCTCCTTCTCCTTCTCCTTCTCCTTCTCCTTCTCC
>NW_021604679.1:1111011-1127094 GCF_004785775.1 Grammomys surdaster
CTTCTCCTTCTCCTTCTCCTTCTCCTTCTCCTTCTCCTTCTCCTTCTTCTTCTTCTTCTTTTTCTTCTTTTTTTTAACCTTAGCATCTGATCCCAATCTGTCACCTTTGAAGAAGCCCCCGAGGCAAAATTTTTCTAAAATTTCACCCTAAATCCTTGTTGCCCCTAGAACTCATTCAGAGCAGCTATCTTACCCTAGGTGTGAAATCCTTTACATAGCAACTGATGATCCCACTGCAGGCTTAGGAACAAGCAGATTGCTTGCACACTGTTTTGTATTGTTTATGGCTATGTAAGCGTGAGGAACCATAAATCAGGAAATGTAAAGAAATCCACAAAAGAGAGTAAAACCAGGGATCCTGAGAATGTCTAAGAGAAGTAGAGTTTCTGAGACAGAAAAGCAACACAAAATCAGTTGTGATTATTCCAGGTTAATACAATCCCCTTACATATTTAGACTTTCAGGTCATCATAATAAATGCATTAATACCTTATTATTAATAATTAAGATTTGGTTATACATAAACAGTAGAAATATGATTTTAAAGTTTATATAAAAATTGAATCTAATTCATGGCAAGGTTCATCTCTACTTTTATTTCTATTAAATTTCTATCATGAACAGAGACAACTGTCTGGCTGCTTAGATAGGAGTCCTAGATATAGTATTGCAAATCTATTAATTTCAATTCATTTAAAAATGAAGAATTAATCATTTAGTTATAGCCTCAGAAAGAAATACAAGTTTTACGTTTAATTTGAATGAGAAAAGAATAAGTAAAAATAGGAGTTAAGTAGTTACAAATTTTGGTTGTTGAAACTATATGTATATGTATGTGTGTGTGTATGTATGCATGTATGTATGTATCCTTTAAAACCATTTTCTTTTAAGTGGTAACAGAGTACATGTGATATGATAACAGATTAGGGGAGGGCTATCTGGACATGGAAGGGACTAGCCAGAGTGGGAAGGAGGAGTTGTGGAAGGGGTTATATTAAAAAAGTTACACTGACACATATGTATGAAAATACCATAAAAATGTATTAAGTTATATGCTAATCTAAAAGATTAATGAATAAGTAAAGATAACTTATTTATATGCACAGTTAAAAATGTTTAAATTAAATTAAAATTAAAATTAAAATATAATAACTCTATCCAAATAGGGTTGTTTTAAGAAACATTCTACTATTTGCCTTCCATGCTTTTAGAGAGCAGATTATCCCACAAGACTGGTGGATATGTACAGGCTTGCCTTAGTGCTGCTTGAATGGTATATGCAGTGTCAAATTCTCAAGCCTTGCAAACAACACTATTTTGTAAGTCTCATTCTTTGAGCTTCTTATTCTACACAATACTGGAACACAGTGATAGTTCACAGAGGACAGAAAAAAAAATCTCCATAATTGGAACATCAGTCAGTGGTGAATTCAGAGGCAGAATTACAAAGGCTGGTGAGGCTGTTTATGATTGACTAGGCTCATTGTTCTAAGGCATGTGGAGGCTGCTTTCAGTAATACCTTTGGATTCAGTGGGGGCACTATTCCACATCTGATTCTACTCACATTCTGGGCTTCCTAGCAGCTTGAACATTAGCACCCAATTGAGCTGCTGAAAAAAATTACTGAGGTATTTCATACTTCTGTCATTAAGTAGAGCAACCGAAGATTGAAGAAATGTACATTGTAAGCAGTCAGTGCTTAAATTTGAACAAAGAGGGTTGGAAAGAGGAAAACAGTATCGGTTTTCACTCTTTTCAGTGAATGTGTTAGGGACAGGCCTTTGGAAATGTAACCTGACGCAGGCCTCTCAACACAGGTATGAGGAAATACGGAAGGTAAACAGAGGTATTTATTGTCTTGCTTTCATTCCTGTTAGGAGATAGACCTCTACTCCTACTGTCCACGGGTGAGCGGATCTGGCACATTCTAAAGCCCGAATGGAGAACACAGAAGGAAATCTCCAAGACCAGGTGGATGGCGATAGAGCCGGTAAATTAAGCATAGTTCTTTGAAATCTCTCCATCTAGCTGTGTAAAAATGACAGGATATTTATAACATCTTATTTCCAGATAGTACAAAAGCATATGCTCACACTACCAAGAAACCTACAATTAAAACTCTCTTTGAGATTTGATTACTTTATTGACCTGGGTCTCTGGCAGTATAGATATCGGTGCTTGCCAACTGTGGCTGTGGCGATGGCTGGAGATGCCACACTACCAAGGAAATTGCATTTGTGAAATGACTTCACAGTTTGGCTCCACAGGAGAGGGCGTAACTTCTTAATATATTCCCCACATTGTTCTTCTTGCCCATTGCATACCGGTCCTTTGCCGTTTGTCAGAGCAAAGAAACACATTCAGTTGAATTCTGATAAGCAAAGAAATTGTGATATAAATGCATGCAGCTGTTTGGACCAATTGCTTCCTCTTTTGCACAAGTATATCTCAGCGTCTTCTATTTAAGATGTCTCCAAACGTCTCTTCAGTTTCACAACTACTGCAAAAATAACCATGGAAAAGCCATGGTCAGTATGCCACTATTTTTAAACATGGACTATATCCCCCAAGGTAGCATAACTCAATAATTGGGACACAGTAGCATTGTGTCTCTGCAATTCTGAATTCTAGGGATTTGATGTGAGGATGAAATTAAGACGGATTTAGCTGTTTTAATGGAAGCTCACGTGCTAATAATCTATGAATGATTGCAAGGAGCCGTTAGCTGTGGAGAAGAAACTTGCTAATATTTTTCATGGGTGCTTTCAAAGCATCATATTTACTCTCTGACACTGTACAGGGACCACAAGCCAAGGCCAGAGAAAAGTGATCTCCCTTGGGCTGTCTGCAGTCTGTACTCTGACTTCCTCCTCTTGGCCCAGTTTAGTCCAGACATTTCAACAGCTTGACTAAGCCTCATCACCATTTAGCTGCCAAACTCAGTGGCTGCCAGTCTTGCTAGTCGCTTTTTAAGTACAGCTGTTACCAGTACTATGTTTGAATCAAGAAGACCAGACCTTTCTGGTCTACCCCACTGGCCAGATTCTCTCTCAAAGGAGAATTATTTTGAATATTACTTCATCATTCTTCTTCAGGGAAACATTATTTTCCCCTCGTAAGTTTCTTTCCTTATGGAGAAATTACATTTATGCCAGAACTGGTATGCAACATCTGTTTCGGGTTAGTTTATGGAGAGATGGTTTTGAGAATAAATACTGCTGATAATTTTTTTTTCTTACGTGGGGCTGAGCCAGAGGAGCCTTCTTGGGCAGGCTTCTCTGGTTTTCCATTAGCATTTGTTCCAGGCCAGGAGGCCGGCTGCTGGCGTCTGGGAATAACCTTGCCTACCCACAGCGAAGGTGATATAAATTTAGAAAGAAAAAGTACAGTGTCTTCTGTTTTGACCCTCTTCCCAGTCTTTGCAACACTGTATACTATTTGTTTATCTGTAGCCATGAAGCCTTTACAAGTAGAAAACATAGGACACATTACATTAGTTTAATACTTTGGACATCATATAACACCGAAAGGATTCTTCTTAGATAAAGGCTTTGTAGCTACTAAGGATCTGGGAGGTAACTTTTGCCCAATTTGACCCTCACTCAGTGTTCATTAAGTACAGTGCTTGCTTATCAGTGGACTATTCCGTATGTAGATAAATTGGCAGTGTGCTTAAATTGGGCTACCTATCAATCCACATTTTCTAGAATGCTAATATCAGAGAGAAGAAGAACAAGCTCTGACCCATGCATCTGGTCCCAGGTTAAATTTTATTTTGAAAATGTCTTTTAGTTTTTCTGTAAGCTATGCCTATGCATGGCAACTCAAGTGACATTGTTCCTGTGGCTGATTTGGTGTGACATGACCATATGATATAGTTCAAATGCCAACTTATTGGCTTCATCCTAACTTCCTCTCATACACCACATTCAATACCCCAGCAAACCTTGTTGGCTCTCTCATGGAAATGTGTCTGAAGTCTGCCTGGCTTTGCTACTGTCTGGTATTGCTAGCATTCTGGCCTAAGTCTGATTGGAATGTTTTACAGAGACCATTATTGTCTACTTTTAAACTTCTAGTTGCTTTATCCTACACTTCATTCTCCACAGTTCTGTTTTCTCTCAACTTACTCCTGTAATGAATTTCCATTTTATTCAGAATAAAATATAAGACTTCAGAGTCCCACATCTGCCCCTTTTCTGGTGGCTCACCCCTTATTATTTCATCAGCCACCCTCCCTTGCTCACAGGGTTGGATTCTGCCTGCATGGACTTCCTGGCTGTTTCTCCAACATGGCGAACCCATATCTAGACAGCGTAACTTTTCATTTCGGCAAAACATTCTACTTCCTGAGAGTCACATGACTCCCTTTCTTACTTCTTCATGTCTCTCCTTAAATTCCAAATGACTTTCCCTGATAAACATATTTAAAGGAGCCCTCACACCCCCAGCTTTATTTCTCTATGAAATAGATATAGAAGACATTAGATAATTTGGACTTTCTCACTGAAGTTAAGTTTTACAAAAGCAAGGCCCTTGTATGTAGCTGATCACTGAACCTCCATCTTAGAACTCCACCTGGCAAATCTGTCCAGCTTAAACACTTGCCCCAACGTAACCTCTTGAAATTTAATTTTCTTTCTAAAATTAGCGTTTGCATTTTTTTCTAATTATATTTCACATACTTGTATTCGTATGTGTGCTACATTGCAGTACGAATGTCAGAAAACAACTTGTGGGTCCTGGGAATCAAACTCCTGAGCCATCTTGCTGGTCCAATCTTCCTAAATCCCGCTTCCATTGTTTTAACACATTTGAGTATAATACCGTTGTTGTTTTTTTGTTGTTGTCCTTGTTGGTTTTGTTTTGTCTCTACTTCCCTTGGCAGGGGAAAGAAACCAGAGAAAACCCTACTGATTCGGAATGATGGAATCATGCTGCTGTATCTCATCTACTGTTTCTAAAGAGAGACGTTAAAGCTGTTCTTCCGAGAAAGACCATGATAACTTAGGAGAAAGACCATAACTTCCAAGAAAGACCATGATAACCTACGTTAAGGGACTGGCCACTGAATGATTAGAATCTAGGTACGACAGACTCTACACTGCCTCCTAGCTGTCCGCCCCAGTAGTTCAAATCTGGTTAGTGGAGCAGTAGGAATCAAAGCTTTGCTTTTCAATAGCTCCATGTACTAGGGAGAGAAACATATTGCAAGTATGTGACGTGTAAACTCATTTATGTAATGTAATATTTTTGTAATGCCACTTTATAAGTGTGCCTGTATCCCAAACATCCTGCATACCGTACCACCTAGTTAAACTTTCGGAAGCGTCCTGAAAGGCATTTCCAGTGCTGGGACTCTAAGTCTACATTTGCTTAGCCAGACTCCGGGAAAACTCTCGTTTGCTTGCACTGATATGGTGTAGAGGCAGCTTAAACCATTTGGCAAAACAGAGTGGGATCAAAATACGCCGATCCGGAGGCAGGGGCCGACCGCCGTAAGCGAGGCACACCCCAGTTCTCTGGAAAGTGGCAGCGTGGGCTCCGGAGCAGGGTGCGGGCGCGGGGAGGGGCCTGCGGCGGCCCGCCCTCTCCTCGGGGATGCCGGGATGTTTACCCTCCTGACAGCCGCGGCCGCCGGAGGAGGAGCGGAGTCGGGAGGATGGGCCGCCGCTAGGCTCGCAGTGGGAAGCGCCGGCCGAGCAGGGTGGGAGCCGGCGCCTGCAGCGGCGATCGGCCCGGAATACCGCAGCCCGCAGCCCTGCAGCCCGCTTGGACCGAGCTGCCCCGGCGCCTGGGTGAGTATGCACGGCCCGGCCGGGTGGGGTCAGTTCGGGGAGCGGGCGGGCCGCGTGGGGCCTCGGGCTCGCGTGCCTCCGAGGACCGCCAGGGACGCCTGCAACTGGCGGAGCGCGGTGCAGCCCGCTGGTTGCGGGAGCTCAGACCCCGGGCACTCCGACCCCCGGGAAGCTCCGCGGCGGTGGTGGTGGCGGCAACAGGTCTCTGGGCTCGGACAGGAGGAACTCCAGCGAAGACCCGCCTCCGGGCCGAGCTCATTGGTCACCGTGGCTATTTACCGCTTGCAGATTGGCTTAACCTATACGGCTGCACCACAGTTTAGAAAAGTGAAGTTCACGAACCGGGGAGTCGTGTCTGAGTGGTAGGGTAGCCAGGTCGAGGACCGATTGAGACCGATCCTGGGCTGGGATGCAGCAAAGAATGAGCTGAGTCACAAATGGGGCGAAGGTGAAGTTCGAGAGGCCGTGGGGAATGCTGCTGAGCAATGTCGGCTGCCTCTACCTGGTGCTGGAGGCCTTGGAAGACCCTCAAGAGACGCATTTATTGACTCACATACTGTACTCGAATAGCCTAAGTTCTTTCCCGGGTTGAACACTAAGAATGTATTTATTTTAGAGTAAGATATGTTTGTGCCCTTTACAATTCTGGTGATGAAACTGAATATAGCAAAAGCAATCTAGAGATGAAATGACTTTTTTTTCCTCTTTGAGATTACTAATCTTAAAGGTTGCAAACAATCAGATGCCCGCAGTTTATAGAGTATTATTAGGACCACTCTTTAGTTTCTCCTCCAAGGAATCTGCAGTTCTCAGAAGGCACGTTGCCTACAGCCGTTCACGACGGCGTGCTTAGATAGGTTGCTTTACAAAATAAGGTTCCGAATATGTGTATTATAAATCTGTTATCTTCTAGATGATGGGTTGTTGATGTGATCTAAGAAAGACTCAGTACTCACACTCAAAAATTTATAGTTTGGGACAACCGGACAAACTCTGAAAATGAATAAAAAAATGCAGCCTGCAGTGCTTTATGGCATTTCTCACAAGTATTCATGACTGCAGTATTTTGTGATGGCCAGTGCACTTGATTGGACTGGCATGCAACCTAAGCAGTTACTTCATCTTCACAGCCGTATGCCACCATTGAGAGAGATCCGGTCCATAATTTGCTTTACATCCCAAACCATTTCATCTTCTGCTTTGACTGGCGAGGGGCGGGAGAACTTTACTTCTTAGAGGGGCAGAAAGTGGATGATGGGAGGAGGGACTTCAGAGAAAGAGAAGGGACTCTGGGGCGGAGTGGAGGGGAATCTGGACCCAGTGACCATGCAGTCCTCAGATTCCACCTAAGGTGGGAGTCCCCGCCCTTCAGGGCACTGACAGCCACTGCAGCCAATGAACGGCGAGGACACCCGGCCCCAGCTCAGGAGGGCGGGTACTTCCTACCGCTGCCCTGGACTAAGAGGGAGGCCAAGTTTCTCTGAGGATGAGGGCCTGTGGAAAGAAGGGCTGAGGCTCAGTCTTGTGAAATCAGTGCATAAAAAGAGAGGGAGAGTGCTCTGGTTTTCTTTGCGCCCCTTGTTAACATTCAAGATTTGGGCTCAGTTTGGAGTCACCGCTTCCACCGAAACCATAGTAGATAAGAAACGAACCTGGTCAGCAAATTAAATATAGTCGGTGACTGACTGGGGCTTTTGCCCGAGATCATCTGAAACGGAAAACCAAGAACTACCAGAAGAAAACTCGTTATACACTTTTATGGCAGCTTGGCAGTTTTAATACGGTTAAGACAATCATCAGTTTGTCAAGACTGCATTTTCAGACAAACAGACCTATTTTGTAATCTGAACTACTGAAGTTTATGTATCTGGATAATAACTGTCTTCCGTCATTCCTTTCCCACAAAAGCTTTCTTCGCTGGACACTTAGTTTCTCTCCAGCCTAGTAAAACAGAAGAAAAGCATCTTGCTACAATGGCCACACTAGCAGAGGAGAACAGAGGCCGCTGATGTGCCTTTTCTTACTAAATTAAAATCCAGCATCTCAGTTTCAAATAAGCTGAAGTGCAGAGCAATTACACTCTGTTAAGATAAATACTGCCAGGACTCCCCTCTCACTTCCAGACTTCTGGTGATTGCAGGTAATGCCTCTCAGCCCTGACTTACTACGAACATTAAGTATTGAGCATTTACTAAAAATAGAATAAAGTAAAAATTCCAGTGATTTTTTTTTTAAAGTCGATTCTGTTATAAGAATTTTTAGGGTAGCTTTTCTCATTTTCACCTGTTTCTTTTGAAATATTTAATTAGCGTGTGGGCAGATTTTATATCACAATCTAAACTACAGTGCAGTAATAAACTTACTTTAGTTCTGAAGGTGTGTGAAATTTATAGTTTGGAACTATATGACATGGTTGGCTATTATTTACTTTGAATTACTTTATATAAAATTCTACAAATATTGCAACAATTTTTGTGGGAAAGGAATGGCGGAAGACAGTTATTATCTAGATACATAAACTTCAGTAGTTCAGAACCATCTCTTTATACTTTTGAAGTTTTTCCATTTTAATTCTTCCTCCTACAATTTATTTTTTCATGGAGATTTTTAGCTGATATGACATTGGTTATATAATTATACCCAAGCATTTATGGAATATAATTTTACAATCTACAGTTTACAGTTTAAAAATTGGTTTGTCTTGACATAGGGTTTTACTTTGTAGCCTCTACTGGTCTGGAACTTAGTATGTATCCAGCTCAGGCTGGCTTTGAACTTATGGTATACTCCTGCCTCAGCCAAGGGCTGAGATTATAGACATGAGTTACTCTTCTTAGCTTAGAAGTTTTAAAATTACATAATTTATAAACTGCTAAACTTCTAAACTACTGATTTAACATTTTTCCAAATGATGGTTTGATTATCCCTATGGTATTACATATTTCTTAAAATACTTTTTTTCCTTTTAAAGGAACCAGCTTTGTTGTTTATGGTTTTATGGTGAGGGGTGGGAATGAGGACAGATGCTAAAAAACATCCTTTGCTTTTTTGATCAGTATAAATGATTTTTTAACATTTATTTAAAAACAAAACAAAAAACCATTCCGTCATACTGTGTATATAATGACCTAATAGGATGGTCTTTACTGGAGTTAATAGCTAGCCACAGTGTACAAATGAGAAAAACTTACTGGTTTATAAAAATGTACAGATGTCTGTTTTATATGACTTAGTGGAAGTAGTCCTTTTTGTATGTTGCCTCAGCTCTTGTGTGGACGAGCTACTTTTAAACTCCAGGCTGCTTATGTGCAGATAGGTTCACAAACTCTAAACAGCCTCATAATAAGTATTTTTGGCTTTGTGGGCTGTATTGTCTCCCGGAGCTCCTGCTTTTATAGCCACAAACAATACCCATATATGTGCTTGTAGCTGTGCTCCAATAAAACTGTATTTATATAGACGATAACATCAAAGGCCGACGCATGAATTCTAAGCCACTGAGTTTCCAACAACAGTGCACTGTGAAAGTTTTTATTCTTAGAACTTGTGTATCATGTCCATTGCGCATTCCCTGATTTTGCTTATTGGTGTTCATAACCACGTGAGCCACTTAGACTGGTATCCTGCTGTGAAGGATAAGGGCATAAACATATTTACTAGACTAGAACAGACCGAGAAAAGATTTACTAGAGAAAATAATCTGCAAGAAGAGACAGAGATGCAGGGGGCTAATACTCAGAATAGCCTAGAGAGGGGATGGGACTTGTCTCTGCAGAGGTTTAGACAGCCTTCGCCTCTGGGGACTCCAGACCCACCCTGTGACATGGAAGTAGTGTGTAAATGGGTGCTGTGTGGGTCCTGCTTCCTCCTTGAGAAACACAGGTAGGAGCTGATGCCAGCCATTCATCTGCTTTTCAATTAGTGATATTCCTACATGAGTGAATTCTGACATGTTTCATTTATTAGTGTTTATTTTAGCCTACTGTTGGTATGACTGTTACCATTGGAGGCAATTTTGAGCATGTGTGATTTAGTAAGCCTTTTTTTTTTTAAAAAATGAACTTTTTTAAAGAAAAATGAAGAAAGGAGAATGAACGTACAGGTCTGTAATCCTAGACAGGGTAAGCTGAGGAGCTGAGGTGGGGTATTGGGAGTGCCAGTGCAGCTTGGGCTGTGTAATATCTCAAACAAGTACATCCACAACAGAGAACCACCTCCAACCCCTGAGAAAAAAGGAAAGAAAAGTGGACTTAGTCTTTCTAGTGAAAAAGGAAAATAATAAATTACTGGAAGGAGCCTGTTGTCAAGGAGTGTGTGGCCACGGGGAGAAATAGGGCCTCCTAGTTAGTTTAAGAATGAATTTTGGGCAGGCTGGGGTGCAGGACTTGAGAAGCGGTGGAATGCAATGGAAAATGAAACACCTTGCAAATCACACATTAGAATTTGTTCATTCCTGGCTGGGAATGGACCTTGGGTGTAGCAATTTTGACTGGGCAAGTCCTCAGGGAGGCCAGGTGGAAACTGGGACATTTTAGAGCTTGTGGCCAGTGGCCTTCAGCCACAGGTAACATCTTTATCTGACCCTCCTGCATGTATATTCTCTTGTGCTGTGTTTACCTTGATGTGAAGAAGCTAGGGCCCAATCAATGCCCTAGGTTTGCTTCCTCCTCCTCTTCCTCCTCCTCCTCTTCCTTCTCTTCCTCTTCTTCTTCTTCCTCTTCTTCTTCTTCCTCCTCTTCTTCTTCCTCCTCCTCTTCCTCCTCTTCTTCTTCCTCCTGTTCCTCTTCTTCTTTCTCCTCTTCCTCCTCCTCTTCCTCTTCTTCCTCTTCCTCCTCCTCCTCTTCCTCCTCCTCCTCTTCCTCCTCTTCTTCCTCCTCCTCTTCCTCTTCCTCTTCCTCCTCTGCCTCCTCTTTTTCCTCTTCTTCCTACTCTTCCTCTTCCTCTTCCTCCTCTCCTTCTTCCTACTCTTCCTCCTTTTCCTCCTCCTCCTCCTCCTCTTCCTCCTTCTCTTTCTCCTTCTTTTAATCACCTATGTTGTAGAGTCTTAGTTTGTACAGGCTATAGTTTTTTCCAACTCTCATCAGCTTGCTTTGAATTGTAAATGAGAACATCTTTGTCAGTGCAGAATAGCAGGTTCAGAGTGGTGGTTTCATTTCCTCTGTTTCTCTATTCATGGAACTTTCAGGGGACAGAAATAGCCAACAGACTCTTCTGCTCATGCTTGCCTGCCTTTGTCTGATGCGGGTGCCTCACAGTTTGGCAGCTGCATCTTCCTCTGCTTGAATTCTCCTTTCCCTTTGCCCTGTGATTTCCATATTTATAATTTAATGCTTTGCACATTTGAGATAGCATTTTAATGGCCTTTTTTTTTTTTTTTAAGTGAAGCTGCATCAAGGAGGAAGTTGCTACCCTAGGTGTCCCAGATCCATACCCTATCCATTCCCACTATAGAACTGGAATCACCAAGCCCTGGGACACTATACCTATGTGAGTTTCTTAGAGCTGCTGTAACATACTACTAGCTGGCATCATAAAAGAACTTGGACTGATTCTATTCCAGTTTTGAAGGATGGATGTTAGAAATCAAATTTCTCTTTGAAGGTTAGGGAAAGTGTATGCTTTGTCTGTTCCTCCCCCTCTTCTTCCTCCTCCTCTTCCTCTTCCTCCTCTTCTTCTCTCTTACTTGGTTAATAGATGTATCACTCTAATCTGCTTCTGTCTCATAGTAGCGTCTCTGTAATGTTTGCATCTGTGTCTTCTTCCTATGTAAGGACATACTAATGGGCACATCTTTTTAAACTTAAGATTTATGTTGGCTCACAGTTTGGGAGGCTACAGTCATTTGGTGTCAGAGGAGTCGTGGGAGAGACTTGACCATCGTTGGCAGGAGTGTGTGATATAGCTTATTCATAGCTTAGTGGTGCTGGAAACAGATGAGGGGCCAGAAGCAGGGCCAGGCTTTAACTCTGAAGATATTCTTCCTCCCCAAGTGATATATCTCTACAAGCTAGATTCAATGTCGCAAAGGATATAGTCTCCCAAAATAGCAGGACAACTGGAGATGAAGTGTTAGAACACATCAACCCATGGGGAACTTTTCACATTCAAACTACAACATTCTGAAGGGGCTCCCATGAGCTCACAGCCATCTCACAGTACAGTCTATCCTGGTCTCAAGAGTTCCAACATTATTTAAAAGTCCAAAGTTTTAGCTGTGAACTCCTGTAAAATGGAAAATCTGCATCATATTTATTCAGTATACAGTGGTACAAAGTAGCATCATTCAAAATGGCAGGGATGGGGAAGACTCCAAGAGAAACCTGGAGAGTGAGTAACAAATTCCGGAGCACCATACCCAGCACCTGGTCCCTTGATGGCATCCTCTCAGCATCCGTGGGCTTAGATAACCACATTGTCTCTGCCATTTATAATATTGTGATTTCTCTAGGGCTGTCTACACAGTACCTGTAGCTTTTCTCTGTAGATATTATTATGTTCCCAGCATCTCCTACATTTTAGGGTCTCCATTGTGACTTAGACTTCACTTTTATAGAATTGCACTTTGTCCTCTCAGGGTCTGTCTTCAGAGGACCCAATTTTGTAACACATCGTGCCTCTAATCTTTCTTGCACTTAAAATTCAGTGACAATATTTTTATTTATACTCTTTAGATTCCTTGTTATATGAAGGATTTTGAACTTTCTGATGCATTTGTCCATAATGGCAGTTTTAAACTTGTGGAAGGGCTGTGTCTTTAGAGATTAAGACGGGCATTGTTTTATACATTTAAAATAGGAACAGTATTTTACTGAAACAGTGAAATGAATGTTCCAGAACCAAGCTTTCCACTTCCCATTATTATTTTGTAGTTTCCCTGAGGGGACTGCAAATGTCTAACTTACTAAATCATGTGTTTCCAGAAGTAGAAGGAAGCTGACAAAGTTTAGATTAGACTTCTCATTGAATGTGAGAGTAAGCTAAAACCCACGGATGCAGGCCCCTCACCCATTGGATCCCGTTTCTCCTGATGGACTGCTTAACCTTTTGTTTGTCCTTTGTTTTCTAATAGTGATGAAGCCTGTATAAGCTTCAAGGCTCCTGATAGGCACAGTGTGTTTTTCATCCTGACTTAGCAAATTCCTTGTGTTTTGTTGGTAGCTCCTGTATGCTCAGTAAAGATTTGCTGAGAGACAGATAACACTGTCCCCTTTCCAGCACCCACGTTAAGACCCTGAACACTTGAGTCAGCCAGTAGATATCCGAATGCTGAAGTGTGCCCTTGTGAAGTATTTCTGTTGCAGCAAAAAAAGAGAAACATTAGAACCTGATGCCCTGTTTGTACTTTGAAATAGGTTTAAGGAAGAAGAAATGGCCAGTATGGAGGTTTGTTCTAGGGAGGAGTCTTTACTTACTAGTAAGGACAGGAAAAGTTAAGGTTCCTGGGTAGTCACAGGTTGTCTGGTCAGATGCCTTTATTAGTAAAAGTCAAACATTGTTACTTAGTATATTGAAAGTTAAAAATAGCCTCTCATACTAGCATCCGTCAATTTCTTCTCTTTTTGTTGTCTTTCAGACACCAAATGGTCCCTAAGTTTCCTTTACTTCTTTAGTCAGTGATTTACTCTTAGAAATTGAGTTGGGTGTATTCATTGTGTGTGATCCCTGTGTGTTGACTGTTCTTGTCAAGTAGAAATGGATCAGAGCAATTCTATGGGATCTCTTGAGTCCTTTAAATAGTAAATTATAATTTACACAATTCATTTGTAAATTGTAAATTGAAAAATTTGTATGGCTCTTGTTTCACAAAATTGTTTTCTGAAGCTGTGGTCCTCAGAGTGCCTGTGTCAGAAGTTCTCATTTGATGATCATGAGCCTTGGTGTCCTTGGAAGGATTGTTTTGTGTTAGAATCGTGCATTGTCAATATATCCTGCAGAAGACTCTCAACCAGGGCTCCCTCACACCACCAACAGAGAATGCTCCGTTGTAATATCTTTTACTTTTCATTATAATGAGAACTCTTTCCTATTGCAGATATGATATCTATCAGAGGAGTACAATGTCTTGCCTTAGCTTTCATCCAGCCATCAGACTGTTCGAGAGTATGTAAACAATGTCTCAGCTCAAAATATGGAAGAGTGTTTTGAAATCATTCTTAGAAACCAAGTATAAATTACTAAATAAAGAAGATAAATATTTTCTAAATAACAACTGAGCAAAGCAGAGAAACATTCCACTTCAGATGAGGTGAAAGAAAAAAGCAGACACGCCAGCTTTAGCTCATCCCACCCCCTTGCTAGTGTGCTGCTTATGCTGTGTGTTGCTTCACCTGGCATCGTTCCAGGGCTTGTAGCTCAGTGTGAAAGCTTACCACTTCCCTTGCTCCAGAGTCGCCTTGTTCTTTTTTTTTTTTTTTTTTTTTTTTGCAAAAGAGCAAACTTCCTTTGCTTTGCCCTGTAGAGCTTTTGCCTCTAGCTCTGGAGGCTAAAGACCTGCCTGTGCTTTCTCGTCTTGGTGCATCGGAGTTTTCTGTCTTGAGTGTCTGGCCATGCTGGAAAGCGTTCAAGAATGTGAGGATGAGTAGCTTGCTCTTCCCCACCCTTTCTTTGATGTCTTCTTTCCACTCGGTGCTTTGATAACCTGTGACTGGTACTTGGGTTCCCCCAGTCTTCCCTCCCTGTCTCTAGATACAGGCCTTTGGATACAAAGTTCATTGTCTAAGAACACCTATTTGGGATTTGAAAGCTGTTGCCAGGGATTTCTGTTTTAAACGTATACCCATGAACACTGTAGCTCCTTTTTGTTTGTGACTATTTCCCCATCGTCTTTCCATGATGCTCTAGCAGAGGACTAAGTACAGGTTCATTATTGTATCTTGTCACATGCCTAACGCAGGATTTGATAATACAAGCTAACTGCATATCCATGGAGCCCAGCTCCATGTCTTCCCTGGGGAGAGCATCTGTAGAGTCGGTACTGACTGAGAGGTACAGGTGAAGAGACTGGGTTGAAAGATGGAGGACTGATACAGTTATGGAGTGGCATCACATCTGTCTCCTGGAACATGGTCTCCCAGTGGCCAGGGCTTCATTCTAGGGCTCTCCATGAGGTCGGTGGAAGTTCCGCACTTTCTGCCTTGAAAACTTTGCAGGCTGCTTTGCATACATATTTTGAGAATGTTCAAAAGATGAACCAGCTGGCTGCACACAGTTTGCTGCTAAAGCCAGTTTCAAATCAGAGTGAACTTTTCTGGAGCCCTATTTGCCAGGGACAGAGTTTCCTGGCCTCTGTCAGATGGTTCTGTAAGTCAGATTGCCTTTGTTTATTTTTCCTCAATTTTTTTTTCTCCTTTTCTTCTTAGTCTTCCATCCCCAGAGAAATTTAGAGCTTGTTGGCATGTAGCTGGAGTGAACAGAACTGGTGACATTTAAGGAAAGGGCCATAACAGAAGAGAGGAAGAAAATCTCAGTCAGCAGTGGCATTTGGGAGGTATAGGTACAGAAAAAGAACCATTGTTGTAAACCAGGAAGAAAAAGGTACCATTAAAAGGGGGAGAGAACGATGCAGCAAATACGAGAAAGGAAGGCTGGTGAGTAACTTTCTGAGCTGTTCAGTCATGCAGATTATTCTGAATCATAAAACTGGAGGCATGTGGTGTGTGTCCTGGTTGATTAGCATTCCTCTAGTTTGGAATTAAGGTGACAAACAAAACATTATGATTTACCTGTGCGTGATTATTAATTGTGGATAAAAAAGCTGCCAGGTAATGTTTGCGTTTGCTGGTTGTTTATGTAAGGACAGACGATTTTAGTTAACACATGGCCAAAAGAGCCTGCTCCTCTTCTGCCAGTGCTAAGCTGATTTGCCAAAAATCTCATGAGGTGCTTTACTTGGGGTCCAACTGTCATATTTAGACTACACAGTGAATCTGTAAGATTATGTTCCAGATAGAAGCAAATTTCCAGCTTTCTACTTTTTATATATCAGCTTTATGTATAGACTGTGAGAGTAAATTAACCATTAGCATTGTATAGGATTGCCTGGTTCACTTATCTTTAATGAGGAGTCTATTTCTACATATAGTGACCTGTCTACATATACTGACCTGTCTACATATACTGACCTATCTATACTGACCTGTCTACATGTACTGACCTGTCTATATATACTGACCTGTCTACATATACTGACCTGTCTACATATACTGACCTGTCTGCATATACTGACCTGCCTGTATAACTGACCTGTCTACATATACAGACCTGTCTACATATACTGACCTGCCT
>NW_021604679.1:1127104-1127314 GCF_004785775.1 Grammomys surdaster
CTGACCTGTCTACATATACAGACCTGTCTACATATACTGACCTGCCTACATATACTGACCTATCTTCATATACTGACCTATCTACATATACTGATCTGTCTACATATACTGACCTGCATAAATATACTGGCCTGTCTACATATACTGACCTGTCTACATATACTGACCTGCATAAATATACTGGCCTGTCTACATATACTGACCTGTCTA